>NW_010973428.1:421882-487384 GCF_000737465.1 Haliaeetus leucocephalus
GCAAGTTTTTTGTTATATTTTTCTCTCCCCTGTCCAGCTGAGGATGCGGGAGTGATAGAACGGCTTTGGTGGGCACCTGGCGTCCAGCCAGGGTCAACCCACCACAAGAACCTAAACAACCAAAAACTCTCTAGGTTAGAATAGATCTTTGCTCAAAAGCTGGCAATGTAAACTTCCAAAATAGCTATCGGTAGAGTAAGAGAAATGGTGGTAACAGTATTACAGCAGATTATGAAAACAAGAGGCATCAAATGAAGTTTGAAAGGGACACAGTCATAAGCTCTGGGAGGTCTGAGATTCCTAACTGGGTAGACACATTAGCTTTCTATTTTAATTGTTATGTGCTACAAATGTATCAATAGAATGTGGCTGATCAGATAAGGAAAAGAAGGGATTTTCTAAAGAAAGAACCAAAAGAAATAATACTTATGGGAACAAAGAGGAAAAGCATACTGTTAAGTGCACATTTCAAAACTGCAGTGAGGATGCTGGTGCAACTTCAGTAGTAGTAACCAGAGATGGAAGAAAATAGCTATAAAATAAACCTGCAAAAATAAATTACTTACAGGAGTTACCCCAAAACAACTTAACATTCAGGATGGCTCTATCCTGAAAAGTATAGTTTCCCTATTTATATGGGCAGAGCACATATTATATAGGTCAGGGCAAGGAACAGCCCTAACTACATTGCAACTCCACCTGAACACAAAACAAATCCAGAAACACAGTGCTTCTTGGTTCATTCGGACAGAATTCACTGCCAGAAATACATTAAACATTTTTTCCAATCCACACTGCTTGCACAAATCACTACTTTGGTATTTCAATACAAGAAAGTTTTTAAGGACACCTTTAAGGTTAACAGCTCTTCCTTAGAAAAATACATTTAACTTCAATTTTTACCTTTACCTTGTGAAACGTGGCATGATTAGAAGTTATTACTGAAGAATACTTTATAATTGCTAGTTAAGACTCCCAACCACACCATTATGGAGCATGTGCATTTAACTTCTTCAGGATTGGTTGTGTTATTTACTAAGTTTGTAAAAAACCACTAGAAAATGAAAAAGCATATAGTAAGAACACAACAAATCAGAGTAAGAGAGACATGAGCTTACCCTCTGTTAGGAAATAAAACTATGCATCTGAAACTACGCTACCTTTCAAGAGCTTACCTTCTTTTTGTCCCTCATTGAGCCCTTCCCTCGGACCATTATCTTGCATCCTGTTTCTGCCTCAAGCTGTTTAGCTGTTAGTCCTCTGGGCCCAAGGATTCTTCCAACAAAGTTAAACTGGGGAGGGAATAAAAAAAAATTATTTCTATAAAAGCAAGCAAACAAAATTAATTTAAAATTTAACATGATATATTTCTGTCTCTAAAGCATCATCAACTGTTTATCACTTTAGAACTCTAAATACCTGAGGTTAAAGAATGAGGTAAGTACTATTTTCATATATTTGATACCTTTGTGACCCCTGCTTTGGGGGATCCAGGTTTTAGGTGAAAACAGGTTTTTAAGTTTAACATCTGGTATTCTAGGGCAGTGGCAGTCCTAATTTCCTCCTCATTAAATCACATGAGATCTTACAGAAACTACAAACCACCCTCCCTCATCACTAACATGACCAGACATGCTCATTAGTGGGTAGGCCAACAACATGCATCCCATCACAGAAACACAGGCATTATGGCTGTGTAACGAGACACACACACAGCTTCCATGTGGTGGGACTGATGGGGTGCCAGGTGTAGGTCCCATCCCATAACAGCACAGGGCCTTCAGGAAAGGACCCTAGACCCACTATTCATGTGCTCCCTGCCTACAGCTAAGGAGCCTGCAGAAAACATCCTTTTTCACCCTTCTGTGCTGTTTTGGTGGGCTCGATCTGGACAGCATGCTGCTGGCCGGCCAGCCACCCACACCTACAGAAACTCTTCTTTGTCTACCTGTGCCATAGCACTTCCTTCAGGAAAAAAACTGAGGCTTGCTATGTATTCACTTTAGGTTTCATGGGCAACATGCCTGGAAAACATTGTATTTGCCATATATATAAAAAAATATAAAATGTGTGTGTATATATATGTGTATATACAGACACATGACAAAAACACATGTCATTTTTTATAAGTTGTATCCTTTACTCAGTTGTGCATACAAATAGAGCAAGTATTTCACGTTTAGTTGGCTAACTTCAATATCAGCAGTCAACGCCCTGCCTACACTTAATACAGTAATACCACCATTTAGCAATACATAACATTATTTCCTAGTTATTTTCCAGGTTTTTTTTCCCCTTTCATTATTTTCAATCACACATTCTGGAAATTATGACATAAATAAAAAAGCGCTAAACAAAGGTAGCATTAAGAACATATAGCAGTACACTGTGACAACTACAGTGCAAAGATGAAGCACCAGGCTCTAAGGATACATACATAAACCTAGGCACTTCAGATTGAAGATTAAATTCAAAGAAGATATTAAGAGAACAGAAACTCTGCAGTAAGGACAGAAGTCTGGATATTTTAGATGATGGTAAACAAAACCATTCAATGGAATTGTGAAGAAGTTGTTGGCTTTTATTTCCTCAGCTAATTAAAATTGTTTTTGAGTACTACAGCTCAACATATTTGAAATCTTTATAAAACCGCAAAGACCAGAAAACATTTAGAAGTCAGCAGAAATCATGAACACAAGCAAATTAAAGTTCTTCAACAAAAATAATCGTGTTTCACAACGGCTAAAGTGTTCATAGGGAAGATACACTCCCAAAACTATTTAGTATTTCAAGCTCAAAAAACAAAGACATATTATGAAGTCTGAATCAACTATCAGGGGAAAAAAATAAAGATTCAAGGTACTTCTGAACACATACACAAACTGAACCATAGGAAATTAAAGAAGACTCACTAAGACTGGATAAAGCAATGAACCAGCTACAAGTGATAAAAGTTCAGCCTTGAAATACTATCAAAATCCTGCATTTGTTACACATTTCATGCTTAATACCAAAATCATGCCACTATCTTACATAAACAGCATCTTACTTGCTTTTCTCCACAACCACACTTCCTGCACACTAAATCTTTAGATATCTATCCCCTTCCACTGGTAAAGCTAAAATAATATCACAAACGTGACTTTAAACCACTCTTCTAACCAACACATAAGGTGACTAGCGTTACATTCTCTATCTCCCAGGAAAAACAGCAGTCTCCAATATTTTATTAACTTGGATCATGATTAAAAGAATAATCAAATTTTAAGGTAAGATGATTTGCATACAAAATTTAAATAGAACAATTTACGTTACTAAGAAAAGAAGCAGGAATTTGTATTACTCTCAAGCTTGCAACCTTATTCATGTTGTCTGACCACTATTTAGAACTGTGGCTTCTAGTTGAGAAATTGCTGACTTAAACGGCAACACATTCTGTTAAATGTTAAGCCAGTTTCTTTTCCAGCTACTCCCAGAATATTCTCCTTATAGAGAACCTTCACAAATTGTTCCAAGGTAGCTCAAAGCCCCTGTATTTTCTTTCCAGACTGTATGCATTAGCACCTTGAACCTTTTCTGGATAGATATTCTTTCTAAAACCCTGACTGTTCTTGTTACCTCTCTTGGGCCCTCCAATTTGTTCATTTCTTAGAGCAGGATGCCTGGACAAGGCAATACTTCAACTGAGACCTCAACAAGGTTAAGTTACTCAGAACAATTATATCTTACAAACCATAATCCTATTAACACATCCCAGCTTCTCTTTCCCTCTCCAAAAAATTAGTTCCTATGTTTGGTTCAACATTCACTGACCCCAGATACTCTTCTCCATTACCTCTGCCTTGCCAGTTTTCCTGTTTTCTATTCATATGCAATTTTTATGCCCCCCTACAACAACATATTGCTCTACATTTGCATAATGAATTCCACATTGTTGACTTCAAGCATACTAATTTCAAGACAGTTTTGAATTTTAATTCCATCTTTAAAAGCATTTGGTATGACTTAATTGTTTTCTAAGCGTACTTTCTATCCCATCAACCAAGTTATTCTTGAATGTGTTAGAGATCCAAGCTGAAGGAAAATGCTGCAGGACCCCACCTGAGGTGCAGTCTTAATTAAGTCATCAGTAATCAATTATCATAGTTTAAGCTAACTATTGCTTTAATAAATGATCCCCAAGCTTCTGTACCAATGGATCACTGTCAGCGTTCAGTTCCTCAGACTACCGTCTCAAATTCCTAGCTGAGAATTCCATAGGAAAAAAACAACTCTGTCTTGTGAAGGGTCTAGGTAGAGAGAGTAGTGACCAGCAGACCACAACTCAGGAACACAGTGTAGACTAAGCCTTCTAGCTGGACAGTCTCAAAAGTTTTACCAGAATCCAGCTGTATCAGGAGCTACTGCTTCCCTTACTTGCCAGCCCAGCTAGATTATCAAGCAGAATTATCAGAACCAGATACATCTGACAAATTCAAAAGACCATTTTAATCACATTTAACTCAAGAGTTCTTTGTCTCATACTCTCACCCAATCGCACTCTTTTTCATCACCTTGTGTCTCCCTACAAACACCACACCTGTGTTCAGGAATACTGTTCGTTCTAACGTTTGTACAGAACCAAAGCTAGGAATATTTCCCTGTAATTTCTTACAGCTTTTCGCACTCTGCACTTGTCTGATCCTCTAGGACTCACCTTTCCCCCTGTGAATTGCTAGAAAATAAACAGCAGCGGTTCACAAATCAGTTTGACCAATTTAAGACTGCATTACTTTGAATGTACCCAAGCTCACACGGGTCGGAATTAGCAAGTATGTTAAAAATTAGCAGAAGTGACCCATGCTAAGATTAACTGCTTCTACATCAACAATACAGAAAAAGCAATAAAATACTTCATTTTCCTTTATCAAGTTAGTTTCTCCTTCCCCCAAATTAATGTATCTCGGTACCAAATATATTTTTAGAAATCTAACATTTTTCGCGGGGGAAATTACAAATTTTTTTACGGGGGGGGGGGGGTGTTTTTGTTTTGAAAAGCTGAACTAAGTTTTACTTTTGTGTTCTGAAATCTTCCTATACAAACTTGAAATAAGAACTCAAGAAACAACCTCCAGAAGAATGTGTTTGTGATGTGCATAAACACAAAAGCATTCTATGCACCACCTAGAATCCTTTACATTTTAGGAACAATAAGGGGACCCAGGAAGCATATAAAACTGACAATATTCATAAAAAGCCAAGAATTAGAGTATCTAGTGGAGCTCAGGTGCTGAACCGTTTTGCTGAAATTCCAACCAGTTACACCATGTCACTCTCCCTCTCTGCCTGTTTCTCTGCATCATCACTCCCATTCCCTTAGTTTGCTAACCTTACAAGCTTGAAGTTTCCAGCATGCACAAAATACACACACCAGCAAGATCCTTTAGTAAGACATTTGTTGCCTTTCTTTGAGAAGATGCCCAAAATACACACTCTTAAGAAAAGAGACAGACAGCATATGTTGGGGGACTCTGTACATGAGGATCTTTGTTACTGAAGATATTTAAGCAGAAACAAACATATTGGGAAAAAAGTTACTCTAAATCCTAATGTTTGCATCTACTCTGGGATATTAATGATTACTCTGTAGCAACTGATGCTCCCAAGAGCTGACAAAATTTCTACCTGGTGTCCTACCTAACAAGTCCACTGCATCACAAATTCCCTGATAAAACAGCTTGTATTCCCTATGCACAGAACAGCTGTTTCCCAAGCAGAGCAGGTGCTTTTATAGTCCTGTACCTCACCAGCCCCTACACCCAGAACAAAAGTAGTAAAGGAAAACATGAATGATCTATGCTAAAGATACTTTTCTAGTATAAGGTTGCAAAGAAGCATGTCTGATTTTTACAGTGTATGGGAAATGCAGTGTTTAAGAAACTTGCCATGCAAGTTAAAATCTGAGGAACTTGAGGGAGTCCAGTAGTACTAAATTACATACTATTGTCGTGCCTTTTGTATTTTGTGTTTTCCTTTGAAACCTGAAAGATATAGCAAGATCTAATTTATCTGATAAAAAAAATATTATTTCCTTTATTACTGGAGAATAATTTGAAAATCTGATTTGGTTAGAATATCCAAATCTAGCAAGACAGAACAAAAGCACATGCATTTGGTTAAACAATTATTTTGCTCAATTAAAAACTAATTTATTCTACCATCTTATTCGCAAATGTTCCAATGATTTACTATACATTAAATTTGCAGATCTAGTTACTTATCACTGGAAAAAAGCCCAAACAAGCTATTCTTAAAGTCTATTTCAACTCAAGTAAATCAAGAAAAGGCTTAGAAGGTACTCAGATACAATGCATATTTGAGTACAAACATTTTCACCACAGTCTAAACTTTATTTTAAGGAAAATCTCAGGAAAACCTCAGTAGTTTCTCGTTATACCAAAACCATGCTTCGTGTTGACTTTAACTAAGAATACTTTAAAACATAATAATAAATACTTAAATTCAGCAAAAATTCTGAACGCACAATAAAAAAAGCCCTTTCGTTACCAATGATCCACAGCAAATGCTTTGCAATATGTCTACGTTTCTAATAATATGGCATTTGGTCTCACCTTCGGATCTCCAACTTAGAAAAATCACATAAATCCTGTGAATTACTTAAAAAAAACCCACTGTAGTTAATACAACTGAGTACTTGTAACTATAAATAACCACTCTTGATTGTGTTGTTTAATTCTTAACTGTCTGTAGAAATAAGCTTCAGTATAGTTATGCCATACATGAAAACTTGTTCTCCATTTTGAGACTACCTTCACACATCGTGAATTCCTCTTTTTTTAAACTGTAACACGACACAAAAACTTCAGACTTCTGCATCAGTTAGAAAGCAACTTAGCCCTTCCCTTATTCATACTTTTTTCCAATTATGGTATTTTATTTTACAGCTCAGTTTAAGTGTTAGCCATAACTCTGCCAGCTGTTAAGTGGATTTCCATGAACACAGAAAACTGTATCTTATATTCATCCTTCCCATACCCAGATCATCTTTCAGACTGTATATAATACATTAAACAAACTAAAGCATCCCAAAAATGTAGTTCAAAATGTCCTGGTGTTTTAGTTTGCTTTTTAAAGACATGGAGAGCAGCATTTCCTGTTCACTTCATTTTCATATGCTTTTCCCCACCAAATAAAAAGCAGCTGAAGACCAAGGCTCTGCATAGTTCAATGGTTAAAATATGTCAAGGTTAAGAAGCAACTGAAAACTGGATGTTATAATGGAGAACATCTGGTAATTTTATCTTAAGCAGCAACGCTAACAGTCAGTTTAGCCATTTTGGGGGGGACCTTCCGTGTCTTCAGATCACAATAGTCCTATTCCAAGACCATTTGAGAGATGACTTAATCTGACAGTTACAGGCTAAAGTGCTAACTGTGGAAATGAAGTAATGAAGAGACACAAAGGAACTGCAGCAAAAAGAGAAAGGCATTCAAAAAAAAGCACGATAAATGTGTATGACACTCACAATGTTGTTTGTTAAATGTGACTCCTCTTTGTGAGCAAGATTAACACTACTCCTAAGTATTAATAAATTTCTTAAAGTTACCATTAAATTTGAGTACTTATTTTCATGCATGGTTTTGATGAAGTAGTTAATGCATTTAATTGAAACATATTTATATGTAAACTAAAATTGGAAATACTACCACAGAAGACAAAAAAATAGCACTACGCTGACAAAACACGTCATAAATACTCAGATGATGAGGTTCTGAACCCAACAAAAGCTTTCACTAACCACCAAAATTAGCAAATTTGGGTTTGGGTTTTTTTTTTGTCATTTTCTTTTTAAAGGAACATTGTTTTAAGATACTGGTAATACAGTTGTTTTTCCATAAGATACTTCTGCATTGATCAGAAAAAGCCTGAATTGCTCTAAGCTGAGTTTTAGATAATCATAAAAAACATCCGATTAGATTTTTTGAAAGCCTGTAACTTGAAAAAAGAATAAAACCACCTGAAGTACTGGAAAACAAAATACAGCATATTAAACCTTAAGAAGGTAAGATCATATACTTTCAGTTAGGTAGTTTAGTGTTTAATAAAGAAAACAAAACTTGTAGCATAACATATATAGGTAGCTTTGATACTACTTTCTCTGAAATTTCATCTGAAACATTTTATAGGAGAATAGAAATAACTTAAATAGGCAATATATCCTATCTTACAACTGAATATGCTTTCCAGCAGTAACATTTTCCAATATTTATTCAATTAACATATCATGACCAAATACCCGTTTTCACAATGATAACTTTGTCACAAAGTTGGCTTTTTTTTTCACAAGAGCAGCTGTAGTGATGTATATTTATATACATATATATACACACACAAACACACACATAGACATACTTTTAAGAGAACTAACATGTACACGGAAATGATTTCTTTTCCTTACTCAAAATGACCATGAATAAATTTGCCACCAATGGTAAGCTAAGAGCAGGAACTGATTAAAGACATAGCCTTTCAGTTCACATTTACAGCTCCCCCCATTTTTTTCAGTCAAAATATTTTCTTGAAATACTTTGAACTATTACCACTATCTCATCCAGTACAGAAGATGATACCACTAGATTTTTGATAGGTGGTGATTAAGGAAAGAGAAAGTCTCTTCTTCCATGAATAGAAAACCTCAGATGTATTTCATGCCTTATTATTTCCAGTGGTTCAACACCACACTCATCACAACAAAAAACAGCTACACAGCTTTTGTTGAAGAAAAGCAGTAATAAGAACTACTACCAAATAAAAACAAGTGCCTCATATACACAGCTTACTCAGTGACCATACCATAGATTAACTGAAAACAAGGAACAAAATGTTTACATATAGAGCTACTTGTACACATTTAAGAAATCAAATGGACAAAGTATAATGTTTCAGGAATAAAACAATTTTGAAATTGCAAAATTTTTCATTGACTGCATTAGCATGTATTTTGAGGATTAAATATGCTTCAGTGGAATCTGGCAAGTGTTTTGCATAGTTAAAAAAACAGTCTGATGAGATTTTACAGGGAGAGGAAGCTGACAGAGCAGATGGTATTAACATTGTCAGTGAACATGGACAGTAGTAACCATATACAGAAGTTAATTTTTACATATAAACTAACATTAGGTAGTTAAGACCACTTGTGACAACAGTGAAGTTGTTTTCTTCCACAAACACCTACTGATAATAAAAGAGAGGCTACAGACAACAACACATGAGAAACATTCCCTCCACCCTGCAGCATGTTTTCCAAGCAAAATAACCAAGTAAATGCCAAAGTACATATGTAGTGAATACCAGCATGACACGTATAATCTGCTTATGTCAAATATATCCACTTATATTTGCTGGGTGTATCTCGCATACGCCATTCTAATACTATAATCAAAGCTAAATGAGAACTATTGAAGCATTTAAGCGATGAAGTAGTAAATTAGAAATGCCGTACTGTAAGAAATTTACACATATAAGTTACCATCAAATCTCTTCTTCATCACTTAAACACAAAAATAAAACTACTAAGGTACTGGAGAACAAAATACAGAATATCAACCCTCAGAAAGTCAGGATCTTTCGTATTTGTGATTAGGTAATTTTGTGGTGGATAAGCAAAACCAAAACCTCTAGCACACCATTTGAAATACCTTTGGTGTTACTTCAAGTGTGAGAAATTTAATCCCTGACATTTAATAAAAGGGTCATTACAGCTAAAAATATCTGAAGTATGTCAAATTCTCTAAAATTTTATTTGTCACAAAGAATAAAGCAAAAATCTTTATCACTGGTGAAAAAAGAAGATAATGAAAGTATTTTTCTTTTTCTTAGTTTAGTAAATGGTCAATCATAATTTTCAGTGCATATGTAATTCACTAAGACTGGTTCCATCTTTATTTAGTTCAGTGTATACTTTTTTTAACACAGATTATGGTCTTTTTTGGGGGGGGGGTCCTATTTCACTTACCATAATCACTTCCCAACATCAAAGCCAGAGAATAACCCATCTTGTTACAGGCAAGAACTGATAATTATTGTGGGAGTAAGACAAGTTTAGTCTAGTTCAAAAGCTTCTGTAAGTAAAATATTTACTAATGCAAAAATAAAGGATATGAACATAGTTGTAATATATTACTAAAACATATAGTATTTTTGCAGCAGGAGAACAAAGTTAACATTCACTGGTTTGAAGTCTGGGATACATTATACAAAAGTATCAGCATCCACAGGAATATGAAAACAACGCATTAGTGCAGAGGTTTTGCTTATTAGACATCTCAGAGGTTACAATGAAAAACTCAGCTAGTAACAAAGAGTAAATGAGCTCTCTCCATACAAATACCTACATCTACTACTCTTTCCCAAATCTACATTTAACCTAGGTATTACATAATGCAGTTATTGCAGCAGTAATTTTGTTAACTTTTAAGTTCCTTTAAATTAGATTATTTTTTAATTTTTTTTAAGCACAACTTCTTAAGTCAATTGCAACAGCATAGATTCCATGGGATCTCCAGAAAGTTTTTCAAGCTCACTAGTGAGCACTGTTTGGGGCAGGGGAGAACGGCTTAAATCTCAGTTCTAAGCACTGGCGTATTTATGGGCATAGCATACAGGAGTCAGTCCTCCTCCATGCTGTTTAACCTCTAAATCACCCCATCCAGAAAGCTAGTAAAATGGCATCAGGACAATTCAGACACTGAATAGTTAACATTATGTTCAGAATTAAAATCTCTTGAATGAACATGCACACCCTGCAAGCCAGCTGGCTGACCAAAACTGAGCATAATATTTAGCATTTGTCGGCCAGTTAGTAAACAGACCTTGCCTATATAGGGACGGCACACAGTCTTTTAATATGAAATGTTGATACAGATTTATCTAAGTTTTCCAGTAAAGCTTTAATAAGACAGTACAGAATCCATGATGAACAGTAACACCTCTTTCTCCCTGTGAGATTAAGAACTGCAGCCTTCCCTCTTGGGCATCAGCAATACATGCTTTCATGATTTCAGGGATGGATTACCATAATAAACAGTCTGGCCTACCTTAAGAACTGCTCATTTATTACTGTTTCTTACTAATAAAGTTCTCTGAGTAACATTAAAACGGGGAGTAGAATAAATAAGGACTTTTAAGAACTTTTAATACTAAAAATCAGGATTTGGGGGGGGATTAGATTTTTATTTTTCACCTTAAAAAGGTAAATCTATTAGTTACAAGAATTGCAAGTATTACATTTTCCAAAGGGTAACCCTGAGCCCTACTCAACTATAATGTTCTCTTTGCTAGTGCCTATATTCCAGCAACATTACATTATTTAACAAATTAAAAACTGCTTCAAATTGTGTTCTGGAATATGTCAAACAGCACACCATGTAATTTCAGATAGAAAACTGACGTCGTTTTAATTGAGTGATATATTTTAATAAATATATTGCTTGCTACAATAAAAACTAAATTGTTTTTATGGAGCAGCACTGTACAGTTAAAGCACCAAGACAGCACAGCAACGTTAAAGAACATAACCATCTTACAATAAAAATATCAATTTATTCCATTTAGAGATGCCACAATTCTGCAAGGTTAGTTTTATTGCTAGAGGTCACTTGCCAATTACAAGATTATTTACCTTCATTTAACTGAGCAGAATATCAGCCACTGGTGATCATTCAAAAAGCTCAGAATCTTTTTCTGATCACTGCAGATGTAAACTAGACAAACCAGATTATCCATGTGATGTCAATAAAATACAGTTTTTACTCAGCAGACCGCATCCTAATGCTTAAAATGCTCCTCTAAAAAAAGCAAAAAATAAAAATGCATTTAAAAGTATAGCTGGGATTTAGAATGAATTACCAAATCCTTTAAATCCACATTATTCACCTCTAATAACCTCTGCGCTGAAGGCTTTGAGAGCTTGTTTAACTGACAAACAGCTTTACAAACCCCATGTAAATACAATGGATCAGATTTATAAAAAAGGAAGAAAAAAAAAGTATCAGGCTAGCTTTCCAGGTCATTTTAATAATGGTAATAGAGCTTTCTGTATTAAAGAAAAAAAGAAATTCCTGAGCACAAATTTAAAAAAAAAAAAAAAAACCACAACACAAACCAACCAAAACCACACACACTGAAGTATACAACTTTTTTCTCCTAATTCTTAACTTGCATTTTATAAGAGAACCTGAGTAAATTATCAAGTTTTCAGATTAAATACTTGGTGTTTCTTTCAGATGTTCACTTTTTTTTAATAAAATGTTATCATGATAGCTAGAAATTTATCTAAATAACACTTAATTTTTAGCACAGAATTTCTAACACACGACAGAAGAACCTCAGCAGTAGCTAAACCTAGTTAACTGAATGCATTACAACTAGTCAGAGAAGCTAACGTACTGTTTCCTTTGTTATCTGTTTGAACTAGGTATCTGTCAGAATTCATTCTCAACATGCAGCTATAAGAATTCAGGATGCAATAATTCCTGTACATCCAAAAATCAAAATCTTCAAAATATATTTCTCTTGTTATCTAGTGTACCAACATAATTCTCATCCACACAACCACAAAATATAACACAATCTTCCCATAAAATCTACTTTCAGCTCCTCTGGGCAGAAGATTCCACCTGATTTTTTCAACACAATGAGTATATATGTGTTATCAAAGGCAGAAAAGATGCAAAAAATATTTTTATATGTTAACACAAAGAAAGTATCTTTAAACTCAAGGGCACTGTTTTGCCAGATTAGCTGCTAATGAGCAAACATCATTTGTTCATAAATTATTTTGCTAATTTGAAGGTCATTCTATCTAAGAGCACACCAAAACCCTATATATCCTATAACCTACTACATTTGAAAAACTACCACATCTAACCAATGCTCAATTCAGTTTTCTAAAAATTAACCCAAGACATAAACATTTATGCCAAGACATTTACCATTTAGTTTAAAACTAAGTGATTACTAAGGAGTTTTACTGTTCCAGACTGTTGTAGGATTGTTTAAGGATTTTGTTTTCTTTTTCTTTTTTCTGTAGCAAAATTACACTTCCATCATATAATTTCAGCATTAGATAATACAACCTTCAGATGGAAGCTAGAAAGCAATCCAAACAAACCAAAAGGGAGATCTACATTTTTTTGTGAAAATGAATTATATACTGCCACCATAAAGACCTTATATTACATTGTCAAAGAGTCAAGAAACTTTAAAACACTGCAGAAGTTGCATTGCTTAAGTTGCTTTAAATGGAAGCAGCGGAAGTCAGATAAATGGACTACAAAGTTTGAGAGAGTTAATTTAAGAACAAGTCTTAAATTACTGACCTCTAACACAAAACTATAAAAGCTGTGTGCTTCTGTTTTTTACTGTACAGAACTAAATAATCACTTGGAAAAAAGCTAATATTAAAGACAATCAGCACTCGCATTAGATAGGTAAGAAGGAATAAAGGCAAGTTTATTAAATTACCTACAATTTTGCTGATATTTATTCTGATATTTTTGTATCATGTATCACATAGGTAATATTTGCATTGACCTAAAAAACTTACAGAATTCAAAACAGAGATCCACAAAGGGCTGCTGTACTAATTCAAAAGGTAACAGCACTTCATAAACGGTATCATGTACTAAATGCAAGAGAAGATTTTCAACTGACTAGAGAGATATATATATATATCTAGCTCCACAGCCATAAACCTCTCTATACAGAGGTATAGAAAAAAAAGTAAATCTGACTGAACACAATACATCAAATTCCCTGAGCAAAGAAGCTCAAATCTCTCTAATCTCTTTTACTCAAGGCCTGAAAACCATATCCTGTGCATCATCGTGCTACATATAGTCCACCTGAACTTTCATGTACCTATTTTAGTACTTGGTAGAAAAGCTAAATGCATACTAAGACAATAATTTAATGCATGACCATCTCAAACTGATAGAAAACCACTCTGATAGGACTATCGCAACAAGGAGAAGCAGCTCCTATCATGGGAAAAAAACAGCTCTTAATGTTAAGACGAACGAGACTCCTCTGTCATTGCTGCAGTCTTCTAAGAGCTGCCACTAAGCTCCTGCGCTACACCTCCCTTCTACAAACACTCCAACAAACTTTAAGGAAAGGGAAATACCAGCTCCTCCTAAGAGGAGGAGATCTGGAATTTCCTGATCTCTTCCAACCGTGTCAGATTCTGTTGCTGCACTTTTAAGAAAAAAGTTACGCCTGTCCACATCTAAGAACAAAAAAATGGCAAAGTCCTTTCCACTGAAGGCTTTAGGCTGGAGTACAGTTTCACTCTCTGCAGCCCAGAGCTTCTTTCAGGGCAAGGCTGGGCCCATTCCTTCTCACCTGTTGAACCCAGTGGAGGACTGACGGCCTCTAGGGTGTCCCACCAACACAGACACTTACCGCAGATACGACAGAGGGGACAGAAAGGCTTGTTCGTTACTTATTTACCTGTTGAGGAGACGTAAATGAGGTTTTGCTCTTCACTTCTCTTTGGGTCACCTGACAGCTACAGGCCAGGAGAACAATCAAGTTTGGGTTCAAGAACTAAACAAGTTCTTGAGAAGAAACAGTACAAACCTCAATCAACAACAAGCACCAAACAGTATCAAGCAGCATTAATCTTCCAACTAAGGTGCTGGACTCATTTCAAGCTTACATTCCAACAGCCTTCACTGCGTGTAAAAGAACTAGGTGTAGTTATAAGTTACATATAAAATAGGAAGCTTTTAAGCAGTTAAACAGATTTTTCCAAACATTAACTTTTATTTTGAAAATCCATCAAATATAAAAATTGCACTTAAATCACATGATACTTTTCTACATCTCTAATAAAAGGGGGATGAAGATATACAAAGTTCATACCATTCGAGAGCATTCATGTTTTCATCTATAAGAAAAATTAATACTTAATTTAGAAAAAAACGTTTAACTGCAAGATACTTAATCAAGTATCAAATTGTTTCCAAAGAGTCCCATTAAGGAGTAAGAAAACATCAAAAGAATGTTACTGTAAAATTAACTAACAAACTGCTTGAATCAAAACTAAGTTAATTTTTAAGGTAACTTTCTCTGGACAGCAAAGGAAGAATTAATTTCTTTTTGCCCGGAATGAGCCATGGAAAACCGCCAAGTTTTAGACTAGTTTTATAAAACTGTTTCTATAAAATTAAGAATTTTACGTTACTAATAAAAGCACTTTATCAAAGTTTGTCCTTCCAAACTCTTTAACCTTCCCTGTCATTAGGGCTGACTGATAAGCCACCAGCTGTTTTTTTCTTCCTCATGCTACAATGCATTCTCTTCCTTTTTAAGGCTAGTATACCCAAGCAACAAACAGCAGGACTTAAGCCAGCTGCTAGAATGTCACAAACCTATATATTTAGCTCCCATCTCATTTATTGCCATCCCTCGGTGTCAACCATTTCATGTCCCTTTTGCTCCCGTCTACTGACATTCCTCACTGAGCTGACAACACCGCGGGCTGGATCAGCAGCCAGGAGGTACAAGAACACACACCAACAAAGCAGAGACCTTATCAGTTACCAAAGACAAAAGCCAGGCCTTGTCAAACACACTCAAGGTGAAAAACACCCCCCACTCGCTCCCTAATTTCTGATCTCGTTTTCACCATTCATAAATTGTGTAGCTGTTTATATAAATAATAGCTTTAGACCTTTAGTGAAACAGCAACTTGTTCTTTTAGCATGTTTAATTAGCGTTATTGTATCTTCACCTAATAGGACAGAAATCCTCCTGTTTGTACTGTATTAATTGCACTATTTGCTTCACTTCTGCTTCCTCGATGCTTTTCTTACATACTAATATAAACTGTGCATTAAAGTCACATTTGCTTTCCATTTAAGATTGTTTTAAACATTAACCCTTTTCCTCATGCCACAAGTTTAAAGAAAATCTTAATAGGGTCATTTCAATTCCATTTCAAGTAACTATAAAATAATATCCCTCAAAATGAATTTTATGCTACATGTTCTGTTCATGTAAAAACACTAATCTAATTACTGTCATATTTTGGAAATAATTGGATTTTAAATTGCTTAGAATTATCAACATAAGTGAGAAAGCTGTAAAGATAGACAAATTAACAATTTCATGGTTTTAAAATAGGAATCTCTGTTATCATTAGAGGCCCATTTGCAATGATTTAAAGGCCCACAGTACAGTTTGGTAGTTCCCTCCTTTAAGTGGTCATAAAAACCTTTAAACAGTAATTGAAAGGTTGTTAACAGAAACTCTTTCAGGAAATCAGATCCCGTGAACAATCTAATAGTAGGCATGTTTAAGTGAGATGGTGAATAATCTGTTTCATCCCATCCACTAAGATGAGGTTTTTCCGAACAGTGACAAGACACCAGTTTCAATAACACCAGGAGATGAGTAAAAATTGTTCAATTCCATGCTCTACTTGGGAATCGTGACACATTTATCTAGAGAACTAACAAGTTGTGCTGTGTGTAAATCAGTCTCCAAAAACCTAATTGTAGGTTCCAGCAGTGCCCTCTAAGCTTCACGGTTTACATCATTAAACTCATATTCCAATAACAATGGATCCTCAGGATATACAGTCCAACAACTAATTTCCATAATAATACCTTTTAATTAGATGTGACTACATGTGACATTACCCAAGGCACTTAAAGTTGGCAATTTTGCTGTAGACTACTTCCAATTCTCAGTAATTAGAAGTGAGAAAGAATGTTTAAATTGGAGCACCATTGCAGATAGTGATACTGTTGTTACAAATACTTTGCAGAAACAGAGATTCTTGTATTTATGGGACACCATTCCCTTTTTAAAATCAGAGAAATGCAGTCACTTTTCCTCCCCCAAACAGGAACAGCTGACCAAGCAGAACAGGCTTTGAGGTTATACTTAAGTTTATGCAAAGGAGAGGTGCTCAGTAACCACTTCATTTCATCTTATTAGTTACTGGAACTTTAGCCAAAATTCTGCATCCCTTTCAGGCAATAGATTTTATGCTGAATTATTCAGAGTTTTATAATTCTAAGTTCTAAAAATAAATTTATTAGTCACCTTGAAAGGTGGGAGGAAACACAGAAATTGCACACTCCCAAATCAGAAGACCTTACAGCTGTATTATATAAATAGCAATTACTGTTTTTTCCTCCACAATAGCATGCTTTAACAAGTCAATAAAAAAAAATTTAAAAAAAAGGTAAAGCACCACACCAAGCAACAGGGCAACTAAACCCATGATGAAGATGCATAGTATTGTTTTGTGGATAAAAGTAGGCATTACCAATGACAGCTGGGATGAAAGTTTCCATATTCAACCAAGATACTTGGGGGGAAAATGCATTCTATGAAATTTCCAAAGTGAGCGACAAATTAAGGTATTTAACCTTCCTAAACATAAACATGCTTTCCATTCATGTGACTGATTTTAATTACCTAATTTGGCTGACTAAATTGTAATTTATAATCACAACCAATATTAGATAATTTTTGCTTTGCTCCTTTACTTTTACACACATTTGAGTATTGGTAACACAACTACAATCTGATTCATAGAATTAAAGCTCCATCATAGAAACAAACTGATTTACATGAATTCGGGGGGGGGGGGGAATCAGAATTCTTACCTAGTTTGAAACAAATCAACTTCTGAGACATTACGTATAACTTTAAGTATATTGAAAAGGCTCCAAGTATTCCAACAACAATCAGAACTACAAAATCTCTCCATTTAAACAGAATGGTAATGCTCCATTTAAACAGAGAATGATAATGCTTAGCCACAGGAGCTTTGTATATCCCAGTCAATTTCCATGTACATAGATCATGCTGCATTAGATTCATTAGGAGTTGATTTACCAAACTAGGTCTGGAATTTCACGCCATGAAAATACTGAAACACATCACAGAAAAGAATATTAAACAGTTTCATCAAAACAAAAGCAATCCCCCTCCCAAAAGTTTAGAACAAAAAACAGTAGGGTTATACAATTGGTAGTGTTTGTCATTCCACTACAGACTTCAAGTGACATGCTTCAAGCAGAAAAAAGACTGGTAGCTTTCAACGTCTACTTGTTGTCCAATTATTTCTTCCAAAAAAAATCATAAATTAGTTTTTTCAATGTTGACTATATTTAAAGTGAAAAATTGAACAATTCCATTCACCTTCTGAAAAGGCTGTTACAAAAATGTTCAATATATATGTACAGCTGCCAGAATCAGTAAATTTACAGAATTCAAGCCTAGAACTGCAGAATAGGTAAGAAATGCACAAAGTATCTCAAATTATAGCCCTCTGAATATTTCCTTTAGTGCTTTAAGGTCTAATCCACCTTGTTTGCTTTAAGTGACTTCTGCTAAAAGCTGTTATATTACCAAACCTTAACTCTCTGCTCTATCTGTAAGAAGGTAATAAATAAAAAGAGAAATGAGACAAAACTGAAAAGCACCTGAAACACCTTAAAAAGTCCAACTGGTCGGAAGCATTTAAAGGTACAAGTCTCACAACATACACACTATAGACTTATATGCTTCAGCCAGCATCAAGCAGTCCAGAGCAGCAGTATTACAGTAGTAACGGCACCTTTATATATCAAATCATATTGAATCTATTACCCTAACCATTTACAATTACAACACTACTAAAAAAGGAGCATATCAACAATTACTACATTCAGGCTTCATTTTTAACTAGCTTTTGCCTTTTACCCAGGGGCTTTTAAAGTAAGGAGACAGACAGACATTACCACATTCAACAGTTCTGTGATGACCATCACAGTCATCGCAACGGAAGAGGAACTACTTCCTATTTACCACAGGAAAAAAGGCATAAGAAAGAGTTATCATAAAGCTTTGAGATGCACTTCAAGTTCACATGCCAATCCACCTGTCTGTAGTAACATATATCTCTATATCCTCCGTTATCTTCCAACCCTATTTATGCTACAAATCCAGAGTTCCAGGTCTCTCTCTTGTTCAGTCTGCCCATCTGCTGTCTCCCTGAAGAAACTGAAATCCTTCAGAAAGACTCACAAGCCTTTGTTTACAACTTTCCAGGTGTCAAGGACAACATTTACATTTGTGGAAGAATAAAAAAAAAGGCAAAATATTATTTTGGCCAGACTAACTTCAAAACAATCTAAAGAGATCAAAGCCCAAGAAATAGTATTTGTGTTGAACAACAGCAAGTTTGCTTTACTTTTAATGCAAGTGACATTCACTTTAAAAACAACAGTAATCAAATACAGTCAAATGAGTTCAAACCAAAATTCAATCAATTAGGTTAAACAGTATGATCCAGAAGTTGAATATGTTAATTTGACTAATATATTCATTACCCTCAGTACTTAAGATACGTTAACAAGATAACAATTGGTCATTTCAACTAATCACGGTAATAAATTTGGAACAGGAATTTGGAGAGATCTATTCCATGCAGCATTCACATTTTTAGACCACCTATACTTGGCAGAGAAACAAAAAATAAATTTGAGAGACTGCTGCATATTTAAAGCAACTTTAAATCATAATTCAGTTGACGATCTTCCAAGAGCAAGCAGTCCCTGTATCACTAACAACAGGGTACAGCCCTCAGCATCCTCTGACACTACAGATCATAATGTTTGCAACTAGAGTGAACTTGAATTTTTAGTTCAGTATGTTCTGATTGTTTATACACCACATAGCTGAAAGATATTGATCAAGCTTATGTCAGTACTCTACAGAAGCAGAATCTTCTGAAAAAGCATTAATCAACCTGAGCAACTGAAGTGTTGAGTGGATGAATGTACACCATTAGTACAGGTGCACGAGCCTTCCTGGAAGACAGGGTGTACTATGCTATACAATAAGAGACAACTAGAATGAGAGCAAGTAAGGTGTAGAAAGGAACTGGCTGCTCATCAACCAATATTATTTTTCTTAAAATACTGAGTGTATATGAAAGAAAAACAAAGCACACAGTTTCAAAGAAGTGTAGCAAATCTCAAAAGGAATCCATGCCTCTCAGAATTCAACTATTTTACACTGCTCTTAAGAAAGAAAAGAAACGTATAAAAGCTTAGAATTGTGAATTAATATTATGCCAAAGTAACTGAAATGAACCAACTGTGTCCAACTACTGTTCTTACTGGCTTTAAAAAATAGCAGAGACTAATTGAATAAATTGAGCAGATCCATCCATACAACAACGGATGAATACCTATTAGTTATACAATCTCAGAATCTCCTACTCGGAGGTATCTACCGAGGTAGTATTTATGTTCTATTCCAAATCCAACATTCAAAACTAAGGCAGGTAAACAACAGTTCCTAAGCTATGAAACAAAACACAAGAAGAAAGGAAAGATCTAAACAGAAAGTTTACTCCACAAGCTGGTATTTGTGTACAATCTTCCTCTCAACCAGAATCATGGAAAAAAAACAAGTGACCAACATCAATGAGATGCAAATGCAGAGAACAACAATCCTGTTCTTCTGAATTATGGATCAAATTCAAATCAGAAATGAATGCTATAAATGCAACATTACACTGAAGACTTTTCATTGACAAGTGATATATACTTTAAAATGCATTAATGAGTTAAGAACTTCAGAAACAACAGAACCTAAAAACAGCACACCTCTTCAAAAAAAAACTAGTCAATGTTCTTGCTTAAAAGGCAACTTTATTTTTTTTAATTAATATGTACCCCCAAGGTTCATAGGCAGACTTATTCTGGCAATAAGCAGCAGACCTTTTAAGTATTGAGGACATGTAAGCTGATTTTTACTTGATTTAGGAGATAGAAGGAAAATATCAGGCTGGTATTTTGACCGGTACTCAAAACTACTTCTAATAGCAATTCTGGATGGGGCTCGGTGCCTTCTTATCCAAGCGCAACACAGAGCAAGTATAATTAGTGAAGACTTGCATTTCACTGATCTATCTCTATGAACTTACAGAACTCATGCTGTTCTCTGACAAAAAAGTATTGAATTACTTTTGCAAGGGCAACTCCATAAAAATCTGAGCATACAAACAGTAATGCCTAAACTACCAAGCTACTAAAAAAGAAGAAATATCTAATATGCCTGTCAGAAGCTTACTGACCACCAGATATGGAGGGGAAAGGGGAAGGGAAAAAAAAAATCCCAACAAACCCAAACCCACAAAACAAAAAAGGAAGATGGCATGGTATAATTGCCAGGTTAAGTTTCTGGAGAAAGTACAGCAGCTCAGTGTTAGAGGTCTCCTTTGTCAACTAACCGGAGGAAAAAAAAAAATTAAAAACCTCTTCATTCTCAAGAAAGGGGTTTTCTCTCTGTGCTTCCTACCTCCTTAAAACATTGTACTTCTCAACTACAAACCCCATCCTTCAGGGGCCAACTTCAGCTCTGAAGAAAAGGGAAGATCTGTTGCTGACTTGGAGTAAGTGAGTGCATCTACTAGGGATTCTAATGCCTAAACAGTAATTTGTAAATCCACATACATAATTTAAACACAACTCTACCTTGCTCTATTAAGTATGGTTTTAGCCCTTACTGATGTATTTCCACATTTACTGCAGTCCCCAATCCTAGTTAAAGTACACAGGATGTTAATTAACAAAAAACTACCAACGAGTTCAGCAGGTATACCTGACCTATTCACAACAGCAAGCAAAAATGTCATGCTGAAGCACTTCCTCCTCTCTGTATAAAACCCTTCTTTACTACAATAAACATCTGAAAGAACGCATTGAACAAAAAAACAATGAAAAACAAAATATTCCACAAATCTCTCCGCCCCACAATTGACCTTTCATTATTTGTATTTGCACACAACTCTTCCATACTTAGTCTTCCAAGAGCTACTACACAAAGTGAGTAGAAGTTCTGAGGGAAACCAGTTCAGTAGAAGAAAGCATAGACGAACTGACACAACGGAGCTATAGCACATAATCAACTGAAACCATGTACCCAAATATTTCTGTAGTCCATGAACTAAAGAAATTTATGCACATAAAGTGCAGAATTCTAAAACAAGAGAGGGTATTAAGAAGATAGCTCTCTTCAAACAGATTGGCAATTGAAAACCTAACTCTGCCAAGACAACTACAATTGAGAGACAAGCCACAATGAAAGGCACTGTGTGAGCAAAAACAAGCATCATAGATGTTGACTACTAGGTCTTAACTTGCTCTTCAGAAAGTTCAGTTGGACACATCCTTTGCCACCTCAAATTTTATAATTCCCAAGGTTAACCATTTTTAGTAAGATTAATTTATTCTAACTAAAATTTTAGATATTTAATTCACAGAAAAACAACCAGCATCTACAAACTAATTGTTTAGACTAATTTTCTAGCCTATCATTCTCCTTCACCACTTGGCTTCCCCACACACTCCTCTTCATCCATGGTGTACAGAAGGCACCCAAATGTCTAGCACTAGCTGTTAATGTCAGATTAGAGGACTCCTACTCATATGAGTTGGACCTGTGTAGTGACTAAGCAAGAAAAATAATCCACCACTTTCTATTAGAAGTATCATATACATGCTGAACATTACTAAAAGTTTAATCCTATGATGTTAATTTGAAGAAGTTACTAATACAAGCATCACCATAAGAAACTGGTATCCTAACAAATATGTTCAACTTGTGCATCAGTACCAGATGGAACTCATTTCTTCTCCCAGATTTCCAAATTTACTTCAAAAAACATTAAGGAAACATTGTCCCTAGCCAAAGCAAGTGCTGTTTACTTAATCTTTACTTGTCTTACCTCCACTCTGCCTTCTTTTTTTTTCATTTATACACACACAAAACAGAGTATCTGCAAATAGTTAAAGAGCAAAATTTGAAAGTAAGAATGAAATGGGAATAAGCATATTAACAGATAAATGACTAGGTAATCACCTGTCTAACTTAACTGCAAGCACTCAATGCTTGATGAGTTAAATGGGGAAGAAATAATTCTCACAAGGATGAGATATGGACCAAGTTCATTGATACTGCTGAACTGATGCTGAGCCTGCAAGATTACCATCAGAGACTAAAAGACAAGGGTTTTATCTCCAGTGTATTCTAGACTGTCTTCCATCCTTTCGCCTCCAAGGACAAACACGCTCTGGAGATTTGAAAGGCTTATTTCTGAATAAAATTATGACAACGTATATCATCTTTCAGCAAGGTGCTACCAAAAAAAAAAGTAACCTATTAAGTGTGAACCAGGCCTCAAAAAGAAACTTATCTTTCAAAAAGGGAACCAGATGGTCAATAATGGAAGGATATCCAATAAAACATTAGAAAGGGTAAAAAAGCTTCATACAAATATTAAGGCATGCCTCCGTTTTATCAGCATCTAAACAAAGGGACCTTTCTCAATGAATCCATTCCCCTACCATTTGCAACCAGATCGCGTAAAGCCTCTCACAAAGTTCAAACTCAAAATTAACTTATTTGCTCCCACTACTACTACTAGAATGTTTTTCCAAATATCTCATTGAGACTGGAAATTAGTAATCAAACTCTTTTAGTTCTTTCATATACATTTGTACTTGTATCAGTAGTTGAGCTTTTGCCAAATCTTCCTTTGGCCCCGCTGGTACTCTGCAGCTCAAGTTTACTTACAGACACGACTTATATTCTCTCTTTCCTTTCTACTGCAAGGGTAAACAAGGCCAGCTCTTTTAGCCTCCTTCCCTGTTTACCACTAGGGAATGAAGAGCTTAAGTAAAAGAATCAGAACAATAAATAAAGATGATGTTATCATTTTCCTAATCCATATTAGGGATGCTATTAAACTCTGATATTAACAAATTGAAAAAGGATTTAAACATTTTGTTAGTAAGTTCCCCATAGTAAAATGAATCCCCGTGTTCATCGTTCTGTTGTACTAATTAAACAGTTTTAACTAAAATGGTCAGAAAGTACGCACAAGCTGTTTATCACTGCTGGCCTTTGAGCTTCAGTATACTCAAAGGACATGCTACTTTAGATGCGATAATTACTGAGTTCTTACATTTTTACTGAAGAGGCACAGAAGAGTTCCAACAGAGAATTTCACATTAATCAGAGCTAACAGGGTACTTATTAATAATAAAGCCATGATTATAATAGAAGAACATTTATTCAGTCCAACATTTGTAGGTACTAATTCCAAAAACTGTTTAAATTGATATCAGACAGAAAGTTTAGCCTCAGCTCTTTAGGGAAATTCAAGAAAATTAATCATTTATCTGAAGCATAAGAAATGCTAAAGACTGTTAACTATTAACCCACAAACAATAGCATATCCTCCATTCTTCTGCTTCCTAAGAGCTCAATTTTCCTGACATCTTTTCTTCTTACTCTTTTAAACTCCGATGGAAGATATTTCTCCATGAATTGGAAATGCCTTCAAACTGTAACACCAAAGACTTAAATGAGCATACAAAGATTTAACTGCAGAGAGAACACATTTTTGACTGAAGGTCAAATTATGGGCAACTAATGGAATTTAATCTTCTGAGTACCTTATGCACAATTTCTCTCTCAAGTTTCAGGAGCATATACATGGTTCAGAAAAGCTAAGTAGCTCAAATCTCAGTTTTAAGACTAAAATTTCTATAAAGATCTAACGCCTTCCAAGGGTGCTGCTAGAAGAAAATAACATATACAATTACACACAATTGCATTACTGTAGCTTGCAATGGAAAAACAATGAGCCAGAAAGCAGACCACCCCAACAGTTACACTAATTATCAGACTATGATTACATCATGGAAAAATGCTCCTTATTAATAAAACATACAAAAGAAAATTATTTCTTCTTTAGCAAGATTTTTGCATATTTTGCACTTACTGTTACGGAAGTAGAAATGCAGACTCTACACAGTCAGCATTTAAAAACTACAGGCTGTTTCAGACAATTGATTTTTTTGAAAGTTGAGCCTTGCATCAACTATGGTGTTGGAATAAAAATTAGAATAAAAATACTCAATATGCAGTTGTATAAAAAAACTAAATAACTGAGAGACTATAGGGGATTTTATATATTTATTTTAGCTTTCTAATTTGATTTTATATATTCTTTCCTCTGTGTAGGTACTCAAAGGACAGTCAAACAGTAATATCGAAGTGATGTAGGCTATGAAAATTTACTGTTTCATCTTTTATACATATACATATATATGTTTATATAAACATATATAAAACATAAGCTTGTTTAAACTTATGGCAGACCATTATTTTCATGCCTCACAATTAATTTAAGATTCTGTGCACAAAATAGCACTACAGTACTATTCAGTATTCACTACAGTCAACTAATCTATAAACTTAACATAAGTCAAAAAAATTTACCAGAATAAAAGTTTATTAGAAGGTCATAAAAGTTTGTTGATTTTTTTTTGTTTCTGTTATTAAAAATATTACTAAATCTCCATCAGAAAACAGTTTCTGGTCACTCTTCTCTGAATAATTCTTAAGTTTATCCATCTTTATGTCTTTGTAAGGTATACAAGGTTGTCAGTTGGAAGAGGATGATGGCAATAGAAAGAATTAACTGGATTTACATGACAAACTCGCTCTGGTAGTCTGCACAGCATGTCTTCCCTGTATCTGATAACAATTAAATCAATTGCTAGATATGAGTAAGAAGTTTCATGTAACACTGTGTGATTGCAATGAAATCATCTTTACAGGTGAAATTAATCTTTATAAGTGAATTTTACAGGTTTTTTTACGAAAAGTTGGAATCACTGTACTTCAGACCTTCTGAACGCTGTAACGCTGTACTAGCCTGAATGCAAAGCAGGTTAATTTCTAACTAGCAGAAAGATCTTAGAAAGGGCCTATATAAAAAACCACACCTTTTTTTTGTATGTAGTGGTATATTCTAGTTGCCTAATGAATTACTGAGGCTGTGCACATCCCATTCTGAGCAGCTAGGAACAAATACAGACAACACACAGACAGGCAGGAACACTGGGCTTGGCTCCCCAATGAAGCTTGAACTGCCAAGTACCACCATAGTGGTAGAAGCTATACATTTCCTAGCAAACATTTCACATCATCTCACAAGAACCAAATACCTTTTTATTCCAGGTCGCATGTATACAAATCACAAATCTCTCCAACTTCTGAATTTGTAAGAGTTTATTAAAATTAATTAGTGACCATTCAAGGGCATTCTTCTGAAGGCACACAAAGAGCTAGCAGTAGCTAAAGAGATTGTACACTCGAAGTTACACAAGTGCTTTGACAGTAACTAGAGACAAACTCGTTCTTGCTTTTTTACACTGCATTTGATAATTAACTGGCAGTGAAGAGCTAAGCTACCACACCTTTGATTTCTAAAAGAAAAGCTTAATAATAATTATAGGAAATCCAACTTCTTTTTCCTCCTCCTATCTCATGATCCTGTACAGCATGCATCAAGTTCTGTAAAAACTATAGCCGATAACTAAGGCAACTCTTCACAAAGGATGCATTGTCAAGTTATAAAACAAAGATTTCAACAACTAAGCTATGTTTTAAAAAGTCAATAAGCAATACAACTCTAAGATACATACAGATATCTAAGTACAGAGCTACTTAGATAGCTTTACAGAACAATTGCATAGCACGGCTCCTTTCAAAGATCTGTAATTCCTTGGAGTTTCAAAAGAATCACTGTTTTTTGATGTGGGAATATGTATGCATGTACATATATGTATATAGATAGGCATATGCATATATTTAATTTGGAAGAAAAATGGAAGGAAAGGGGAGAGAGATGTCCTTACTGCCAGTGCAAATTCTTTGAATGCTTTTCCCAGTACAGCTTTTTTAACCCAAAAGCAACAAAACAACTTTGTGAAAACTGAAAAGGGAGAAGAGACATTTGTCTAAATACTCTGAGTAATGCCTTGCACTTAATTTTCTTAATGAAGTATGGCACAATGAGGTTTTATTTAGAGGCCTGTATGTTCTAAGCAGCACTACAATAATAAAGCTAAATTTGAAGAGCTTAATCTAATTAATGATATAAAGAAAAGCCACAGAAATACACAAGTGTTACTTCCATTTTTTGCCGTTCCGTACTTTCTTCCACTTTATACCACTTCAATGTGCAAATGCCTCACTTGGACCCTGCACTCCTCCACTGCAACAGGACCTCTAAATTCTATTAGGGAGGAATAACACAATTTCTTATTTTGTCAGTGATCAATGAAAGTGGTTGAGGTAGATTTTGACAGGACTGTTTTTCCTGAGTTAAGAAACCATTCGGACCACAGGAGTCCTAATTAGTTCTTCTAGTTAAATGAAACCATTCTCCCTCAAAAAGGTAGGTGTCCAACACAACAGAACACCCAATAGAGAACCTAACATTGGCATGCAAGCAAGGAGCTTTGCTTAAAAAAAACCCAAACAAACAAACAAAAAAACCAACCCCAAGATAAAGACACTTCGCTATCCAACAGAACTGGTTACACAGGTATGGGACAAACAGTAACTGAGATTAAGTACAGTCTCCAGAAAGTCTCTAAAGGGTCTCTAACGATTCTCCAGCTGACTTTTAGAAACATACTAAGAGGGAAAAAACACTGCCCCAATAACTACTTCCCTCATAAAACTTACTACACAGTGTCTCAGGACTGACAGTACTGAATGAACAAGGTAATTCAGATTTTAGATCTATGGCTTTATAATCCATACTAGTTTGGTATTTAACATAACCTTCTTCCACTCGCACTCACTACAATTCAAGCCACCAAGTGGAACATACACTACTTCCCTACAAAGTATCTTGTCAAAAGCAGTTCAGTGTGATCCAAGGGTAGCATCACATGAAATTTACATTTGAAGACAACCACAAGGATCAAAAAATAATTTAGGGACTAAAAAGATATACTTACATCTGGATATTCTTTTACAGGCACATATAGTTTCTCTTGTAACTGTACAATAGGTCCCACAGCATCTGGTAATTCTGCACTTCTCTTCTCCGTACTACCATTTAATGTGTCGTTATACATGTCTTTCCGTACTCTGCTAATTTCTGTGGGGGGAAAAACGTATATTAGGTATTAAATACAGTAACAGATTATAATCTAGCATGACAGTCTTCTCTTTCTAATCTTTTCCCAAATCCTAATGCCATTTTCTTCCTCTCTTTATAAGCATCATGGTAACTTGAGAGAAAAATCTACTCTGGTTTTGTTTAGGGTTTTTCTGTGTTGGTTTTTTTTGTTGGTTTGTTTTTGTTTTTTTTTAAATTGCAGCACCCATCTTAAATGTTTTCTTCATGTCTGCTGCCTACTCATCCTGTTTACAGAATTCAGCTATTGAGTAAAAATTATGTGCAGCTCCTTATAACACAAGATTGTTCACATCATTTAAAAGGTGTATAAAAACAGTTCTTTGATGTATTTGTTAGAATAAAGTATCTAGAAAGCAAAAAAATTAGAAATCTGTACCTAAAAAAAATACAAAAAATGCACCTACACAGTACTATTTGCTAGTTACGAGATTAACTATAGCATTTGGAAATGAAATGGTGCATCCTTCAGCAATGACAAATCTGACAACTCAAGGGTGTAGTTACTGAGCACATGGTGTGACAAACAAGTAAATACTGTTCTACCGACTACCCCCCAGTGAGATAATGAAAAAATGAAGACAAGTATGGTATCAGAGACCTGAGCAACCTCTATATACACCCAAAAGTCCTACTAGCTCATTGCAAAGTAATGAAAAACTCAACAGCACCATGGAATATCACAAGTGGACTCGTAAGTACTGTTTCTACCAATTACACCTGTATTACCCACACCTTGAGGTATTTACTTGCAAGATTAGCTCAGTAATTATCAACAACCTAGTTAAAAATAGATAATTTGATTCAAATCCAGGTTAGTTTCACTAAACTGTAATGACCTAAGAATGGACACAAAGCTTTCTCTTATTTAACCAAAAACCATATTTAACAAGAAGTTATATTTCATTTCTAGAACTGTTAAACTGGTATTTAAATTGCTGTTTTAAGTATAAAAACCCCCACATTTCATAACTTATGGAATCCCAACTAGTATAAAATTTTCTCAATGAGTTTATTCTACTATCACTAAAGAATTACTTAAAATGAAATCTATTAACCAAGTTCCAAACTGAAAACTAACATTTAATCACACATTGTTCCCAAAGCACTCAGACTTACGATAGTGTGGGCTGTAAAGCAAAAACAGGTACCAATTCCAGTCTTTTACTTAAACTGTTACAACTGCTTTCAAAATCTTCAGAATTAAAATGAAACTGAAAAGAGAAGTTTTATGTTTTTGTCTGACCACAGGAAACCACAGAAACAAGAAGTCACTTGAAACTCTAGCAGCAGACAAGAGATTAATATAACCTCTGTTTCATAATCAATTTCTTCCCTGGCAAATCATTTATAGCTGAGAATTCACCACTTGAAAAGCTAGGGGGGAGAGGGAGAGCGTCAGAAATGACGCATCTCTGAACACAGCAGACCTAATTTTCAACTGAGTTAGTCTGAATTAATTCTAGCAAACTTACTCTGCATATTCAAGAACAAGTCTTTTCTCCACTGGCAAGTGACATACTCAATCATGTATCCTATATAATGATTTGGTGGTTAACACCTGTTTAGAATGGAGAACACATATTTCGTCATCATATAATCATAGCTTAAGGAAAAAATCCACAGCTGCTTCTACACTGACAATTTTGGCAACAGGCTCAAAATCCTCAGAACTACTAGCAGCATTTATACTGGCTTCAGTATATAAAGAAATTCTTTAGTACATCTCTTTGAACAAATATTATTATCTTTTGGCAGACTTGGTTTCCTTTTCATTCTCTTCAGATTCTCCATTAAGTTACACTACACTGAAACAAGCCAACAGTCTGCCCAAGTACTGAGGCATAAGTAGCAACACAGTCATTTTTATTTATATTTGGCAGCTTCAGAGTAGTTGTACTGAAAATTGCATTTTAAGTTGTATCTTTCATCTAGAATATAACCACTAACATTAGATATCCTAGTTTTCACAGGAGAGAGAGAACACTTATTTAATCTTTGCCTTGCAAATACTTATATGTCATATTTGTGACACTGTGGAGCCAAACATTCAGAACACACATAGACAGTATGATAAGCTGACTTGAGGACTACCACTGAATTCTGGCTTGTGTGAAACCTAAGCCATCTATCACGCCTCAAACGTTACACAGAATTAAGACACCCACCAACTCAGGACCTTCTACTCCACTACAGGACCAGACACATGAAATTTAGTTTTCTTTGCATATGTAGGTTTTTATCTTCTCTCTCTACATTCGAGCCCTTGGTAACACCAACAAATATCAGGACAGGGATAGTCAGCTACATCAACTCAGCATTATCATCGGCTCCTCAAGTGCTACTGTTTCTTCTGCTTCTTGGCATTTTATCTTCTTTCTTGCCTTAGATACCTTCCGTAAGACCCCAGAAGAAACATTCAGAAGCAATAGGTGAAATAACAAGCACATATTCCCAGGGGTTTTTTTAACTGCTGATCAGGTCTCCAAACTCCCTTTCTGTATAATACACTATCTGGGAGCCTCTCTTTTCACTTATTTTGTATTTGGCAGAACTGAAATACTACTGCTTAAATTCTAAGAAAATTAGATCAAATCTCCAGTTCACCCATTCTCTCTCACTTCTAACTATGGATAGAACACAACCTATCCTCCTTCCCAATTTGTTAGCCCAGCCGACCACAAGCATTGTGCCAAATACACAACTCAAAGTTATTTATCTGCTTAATATGCATCCTGTTTTTTTTCCACATTCCGCTGAATCTTTTAACACATCTTCAAGATATTTATTTTTCTTCAGATATCTGCTTCTTGTTTAATCACAACTCTTGCGTCTCAACAAGAGTCCATACGAAAGTACTGAATTTTATCACAATCTTTCCTTTTACTGTCTCCATTAAACCAAATTCAAGCTTATAGTCTCTTGAGTATCTTGCAACTTTGCCACTCGCTTCAAGCAGTTATGCTTATCTGTAGACCTATCTGCTACTGTACTTCCAGCATCTCCCTCAAGAGTTTATCAGAAGTGCAATAAGATTCCAGAAAGCCTCACCAGCAGCATGTCAGAAAAGCTAAAAGCTCTACTCTCCTTTCACCTCTAGCAAGTATCCATTTTATTCTGTTCTGAAATACTTAAAAATCGGAGGACAGCAGTAGTACAAAAGTAGGAAGGTCGCATCCTCAAAGCGCACCTTATTATTTTTTACCACTTAATGCACATATCATTATAAATAAGAGGAACTCAAGTAAACAGCCTTTTATTTAGATTTATTTCAAGTCATTTTTTACACACCATCAAGCAGATGTCTCGTCTTCCCTTCCCAAAAGCTTTGGCATGTCTCTCATGAAATCACACTTTCCAAGTTCATTTGCAAGGCTTTAGCTCCTCCACATTTACAATTCTTTACAAGTTCTTCCACCATGATATCTCACAGGAAGCCAACTGATTTAAAAATAAGGAAAGCTTTACTTTCAAAGCAAACATCTAAGTACAGTTCTAACTACTTTACCTCTATCTTAACACCACAGTGGTAATTATGTTGTATAACACTCTAGGGATTTAAAAGAGAGTTAGTAAGGAGAGCTACTTAATTATAATAGTGCATATGGCTAAAAAAAGCATACAGCAGTTTCACCATACCTCTAAAACCTGTAAGCTCCGCAAATGCAGAAATAGGCCTCCTTTTGAAAAGATCTATGTACCCATCTCTACTGTAGGTACAAGCAGAATCTCATATGAAGAATTTAAAAGTCCACATTATTCACCTTTAACAATACTCTGGTCTGCACATTGTAAGTAGTAAGTTTAGCAGTAAATGACGAATTTGTCTTGCTTACAGCAGGGCAGTGAAGGAATAGACTCAAAGACAGACAAACTGGTTTCAATGTAATTATCTTGTTCTACCTTAATATGGCATGACATAGTCACCTATGGTGGCAATGACATGCGTTCTGGTCCAGGAGAACATTTTTCTTCCTCTGTCCCTGAAAACTATGCAAGCAGTGTAATCTCTTGTTTCCTTCATCTACAGATAGTATTTTTCAATCTCTGTTAACACCTTTCTAATATATGATCTGAGCAAGACACACTGTTTATACTGACTACATTTGCCTACAGAGATGTACTTTTTTTGATTTCTTCATGACACTTAACAATGAAATAATTCCTCCCTCTTGAGCACATGAAGGACTGTGTTCAGATGAATGTTTGTCATCACATTAAAAACCACCAAGAAGTTACTGCTTTTCAGCTGTCAATTATCATTCCCTTAGAGGAAGTAAGGCTCTGCACATGTGTTTAAGACTGATTGCAACATAAAATTGGTTTACATAAACCACCCAGCAAGCATATTCAGAGTAGGAAATCACTGAAAAAGTTCAAATTCAAATTCTTCCTCTCCCATCACCTTCAGAGTTGCAAATCACCCTCATCCCCAGTGCCCACAGCTTTAGAATTTCTCATCATGAAGGCTTCTTCTAAATTATGAAGCTTTATTTTCTGAAAGAAGATCAGACTCGGACACTGCTTTTAAACCAATGAATTCCTCATTGCAGTTTAAACTAGAACTAAGAATTTGAAGACCTGAAACAAATCTTCTGCCATTAATAATTTGCTCCAATTTAGCTACAGCTGTTTAAAGAGCTAAACTGATGCCACTCTCAGCCTATGTTCCTTTTGTAAGTTTAACAGAAAGCCTTCAAAGCACACAGAATTTAATTCTTTAAACTAAAGGAAATAAGAAGTGTTTATCTGTCACAGAAGAGCTACTTATCTATCATTCTTGATATTTACAATACACTGCAATTGGGGGTGGAACAAACCAATAGCCACAATCAGCAAGAGATTCAGAATGAATCAAAAAACTAACCACCTTGTAGCACCAGGAAGCATGCTTCTTTAAGGAAGCAAAGCACCACACCCTTAAAGATTCTCAATCACAAACTAGCTTCCATATTTAAAAAAAAAAGGTATGAGCAATTTTAAAAGTTAAATTTTTAAGAGGTATGGTAAGAAAAAGTTATGTTCATATAGCTAAAAATCTACACAGTACTTCGATCTCAGTGGTGCATAAAACATAGTTTTCTACTTTCTCACAGAAATCAAGTTATGCCCAAAATATCAATGACACTAAAGTTTTTACATACAGCATAATTTTATGTATTTTGACAGGAAAAGTTAATTCTTACAATAAATTTGTTTCTTACAGACTACGGCACTAAAACCAAGTGTAATTAACGCCTTCAATATTTCCACAATAATTTTTTGTACAAAGTGAAAAATCCTGATAACCATCTACCAGAGATGACTTTAGTAAGTCCACTCAAATTCATGAGATCAGCATGCATTGAGCTGAGGGGGCAGGCAGGGAAAATAGCTGATTCAAGGCCCTTCTCATTCTTTACTATGAAGTAGTTTATTTTTTTTTTTAATGTGTAATGCAACAAAATGCATGCAAAAAGTTAATATTTTAATGAAATATTTTTAGTGCACCCAACTGCTGCTGGATCATCAGTTTAGGAATATAAGAGGTAAAACAAGAACCAAAACAATATGACATTGCCCCATTTATGCACTAAGCTGATAAGCACTTTCTCCCAGAAGAAATGAGAAAGAATCTGTAAGTTCTGGACACCACCATTGAGAGTATGGCATACAAGTCATGCAGCAGTGTCACCCCTCACCCCCCCAAAAAAAAGTTTGTATTTCAAATTTCAATTCATCTTTTAATGCCTTGGAAAAACTCTAGTTTCTTCCCCTTTGTTCTTCTGAGCCCAATCTAGCAGTACACTTTCAATGATTAAACTGTCAGTCCAATGATAAGTGGGCAGCACTTTCAGCAATTTATCAGCACTCTCAGTATCAAAATTCAGTCATTTCTTTTTGCAAGAAAAGCCTGCAAAACTCCTTCTGTTGCGGGCAGTTGTAAGGTTTGCATCAAACTGACTTCAAAAACAAATAGAGCACACTCATCTGTTCTCTTTGTACCAATGTCAACAGAAAGCTTTTAAGTGCTTTATTATTGGTGGAACATTGCAACTCATGTGTTTTCTAATCTAGCAGCTTTAGTATGCTTACTTGGCAAAGAAATAGTTGGTTTTATTCATCACAATTTTAACAGTCTTCAGTGTTAACACCAGTGCTGTTTGCTACTATTGCTGATGCAGCAGAAACAGCAATGCTAGCAAAAAATCAAGTCATTTTTAATATTGTGCCACATGGGCCTGTACCCCACATGCATCATCAATGTAGACTAAAATGTTGGCAAGCACTTACTCTACCTACCCCCTGCTATTAATCAGTGAAATGCCTGAGCATCAGGCAAACAAGATTCCTATCCTCTTTCCTTCAGAAACCAATACAGAGTAAAAAAAAGAATTTAGACAAACATGATTAAGCATCAAAGCTGACAAAACAGACAGTCCAATTCTGACAAATTTTCATACATCAGCAGTTTCGGTTTAGAATATGTCATTGAACTCTGACATAATTAACTGGCAAATTTAGAAGTCATGCATTTGCTTCCACTTACTAAAACTTGCATTTATGTTATTTAATACAATGGTATGTCAGAACAGCCAGAACAGGTCTGATCAAAAGTCCATCAACCCTGCATTACATCTGACAGCAACAATCTGCATTCACTTAAAGTAAAATAAAGGAGATTAAATACAGTCTCTTAATTTTCCTGGTAAACTCAAAAAGCTATACATTTGAGATGTGAAGTCCTCTGTCTCTTCATGTCCCAGTACTGCGCTCCAAAAAAACCTAAAAATCTTTAGCATAAAAATCAGTTTAGAAGTTCCTGAGAGGATAGTTGAATGAGTCTTTCAGCAGCCTACTTGGTATCTTCAACTAACATCATCTAGCAACTGACATACACTATCCGTCCACATCCAAATGAGTATCTTTGTAAAACTGAAAGCTTCTTGAGGTAATTAGCCAATAGACAGAAAACAGTACAACTAAACTAAACTTAAGAGAGTCAAGGAAAATTAAGTGGTTTAAAAGTCAACATTAAAAAAATCAGGAAAATTAATCCAGAATATTCATTCATCTCTTAAGTCTCAGCATTAGATCAAGCTTACACAATAACTCTGTTAAAGTAAATGAACGTACACTGATCTGCTTCCTACAGAACTTCCTTACAACATGGGTTAGATTAACAGCGTCAAACTCTTCAAAACGTTTTCCAGTAGTAAAGTCCAACAGCATAGCACAACTGCTGAAGCAGATTTGGTGGCTCACATTCATATCATGCTTAATTATTACACTTTCAAAAATCTTCTACTATAGCTCCCTTTAGCAGCAAGTTGCCTCCAAATACTTAGTTACAAGTAGCACCGTTATGCATACATCAAGCTCCTAAATCTGTTCAAGGTTTTTGTTTGTTGGTTTGTTTTTTCCATACCTGACACTGTGAATCAAGTGTTTGGCAGCTAACCATAATAATAAACAATCTTTGATGCAGGAGAATCAGCAGTAATACAATTCTGTACGAACCACTAATTGTGATCAGAAAGATGAAAGGAGTCATCCATTCTATGAGATTTAAACAACAATGTTACTTGTTGCTGTTTAAAAACATCAGCTTAACAGTATCATCTGGAACAGACAGAACTTCCATGGTTTTAGTTCCTCAGGTGTGTACGTTTTAAACAAAAATATTTTACCTCAGTTTACTGTTTTTTAAATCCCTCTTTGAGAACAATGCAGACTGACTGGTCTGCAATGGACCTTCTCCACCCAGACACTATTCCATGCTCCCTACGTTTAAATCCATCCATTCACAACAGAGTCAATTGCAGTTCCATTTCTACAGGTATCTTCCACATATGAAATCAATACTATTTGATGTTGAACAACTATGCAGTCAGGTAATGGGGAAGCTCTCCAGGTAAAGCCAGAAGGACATTCTCTCAAAAAGTATACTGAGCGCTTCAGAAAACAACTGCCTAATTCACATCAGAATCCCCTCGGTATCAGCAAAGAAATCCCATGCCCTGTGCTATCCCGCCAGTATGTGCAAGGAGTGTCTAAAAGTAAAAGGCAAGATGTTATTTCACAACCTTTAAAACAAAACAAACTAATTTAAACAAATTCCTGGTTGAGACCCTCCAAAATAATCAGGTTTGAAGTCTAGTGGAGAATTGAAATTCTGATGGAGTTATCTAAATTTGAGTTTTGCTTATTCTTGTAACTGAGAGGAAATCAAATACTGAAAACTACTAAAAAAAAAACCTACTTGAAAGAACTAAATAGCAGCACCATTAGATTCTTTACTGCTTTCCCAGGGTGCATCTTAACACTCACCACTTACAAAAAAATAACATAAAGCGCATACAGGTTATTTTCTCAATCTCTGGAAACCATCCACAACCATCCTCCACAGAGTTAGCAATTATAAGAAAACATTCCATTGGTTAATGCACTCTTTGTCTTTTGAATGAAAGGAGCAAGGGCATTATTTTTACTTCCATGATCACCCCAAAATAGTTAACTATTCACTAACACAGTCATGTCATGGTAGTCTTCTCCCTATTTTACTAATTGTTTTAAGGCCAAAGTAAATTTCCCATATCTTCCACATACAATGGCAATCTGAGGGAACACAAAACTTTGTAGCTAATATAGAATGCTTCAGGAATTGTTGGAAAGTGAATATGCATAACCTACATCCTCTCTGTTTTTTGCATACCTTTGTATCAGTCTTTCTTTGTCATAAAACTGAATCTTCCACAGTACATGCACAGCGATCACGTGATATCCAGCTTTTTTAAATGTATCTGGACCATACATCAATACATACTTACTTAGTGAGTTAAAGGAAAAGAAAAAATTAGTCAGCATTAGCTGATTAGTCATGAAGAATTAACATTATGCATTCTTTATAAAAAAATATACTATACTGCTATTGAGATGCTGATGAAGACACCGTATAATCATAAAAACCTGGATTTTGGCACTAAGTTTTTGTACCTGTGACATCTAAAAAAACTGTGATCATTGGTTATCAGCCAAGAAATTTACCTAATACTGCAACACATGTAACACCAAAAACTGAGAAAGCAAACATATCTAATCATAAGCAAAGGACTTGGTTATAAAGTGAACATCTCTAATTCCAACCTGCTAGCACAGCAAAGCAAAGCTATTCCAGTATTTGTAACAGCAATGTCTCTACATATACGAAGCACTATTTCGTAAGAGGCTGACCTGATGGCTTTCATCACTTCAACTGAAATCTAACCCATTTGAATAGGACTATTTCCTCTCATTCTCAACTCGCTTTTTTTTGACTGTTCATGTACCACAGTAATACAATCCCATTTTTAACACACCACTCCCTATCACATGGCATTGCTTTTACAGGCTGCCCTACCCTGGCTCTGTCAGCCTTTTATTTACGAGACTGTAAGAAAGTAACAGTTTTTTGGTTGACAAGTACCAACACTGACATTGACAAGCTAGTCATCTACCACATTAAATACATTAACTATTGCACTGCTCTGACATGAATGCATTATCAAGATGACCTATGCGACTTCAAACTAACTTTTATGTATTGGAAGACGTCACAGAATTAGGCAGTACACAAACAAAATCTCTACTTAATCACAATCTCTACTTAACCAAATACATAAGCAACACCATAGCTTAAGAAATTTGGTAACACAGCTGACCAAACTACTGCCCTAAATTAAGTATTACCCATCTGTGTTAAAAGATTACATGTCCAACATACCTTTTAGCTTATATTTATTATGTTACAGAGCTTAATTAGCACAGACATCAGTTCTTAATATAGCAGTAGTCAAATATTCCTGCATGTGATAAACTGATAGATTTACCCATTACATTACCGATGAACCAACATAAAAAGTTGTTTTAGATCTGGCTTTAGCAAGCAGAGAAGACCTCAAAGGAGATGGCCATCAAATCAAGTTATAAACCTTGAACAAACAGAACAACAAATTGTATTTAAGCTTAGATTTCACATCAGGTGACTTTGATGAAGTAATGGAACTTGTTAGTAAAATCACCTGAACAAAAGAGGTCAAAGATAAATGCTGGAAATAACAGAAACTCTGAGTTGGAACTACAATAACCAAACATTTACTCATGCAGCAAAAGGCTCCAAAATTTAATTCAAGAATAAATATTCCAGCCAGATACATTAGTCCATTTGTATTACTATGGCAAATTTCAGAAATGTTGAAGAACTTAAAATACTGGCATGAAAGTCTGTAAAGCATACTACAAGTTTACTGAAGTTACACTGTGCTAGGCTAACATAATAACTATGAGAATGCTTAAGAAAACAGAGCAAGTGCTGAGTTTCCCATGCAATACTCTCCATGGAATTTAACTAAAGAAATGACGATTCCTAGAAAAGCTCTTCCATGTATAAGCTAAAACAAAGTGACAGTAGCTGTGCTAAAAGTAGAACTAATTAAAAGGAGGTTGACCAAAGGTGATGGAAAACCTCATAAAAGGGCAAAATTAATAATCTCTAAAAATGAATTAGTGAAAGTACAATCTCACTCTGACTTGTTAATACTGCAAAACTAGGAGGTTCTTCCCCCCCACAACAAAGAAAGTTCTGTTTAACACTGACAGGATGCAAAACCTGTATCACACACTGACCAGGAAGGACCAAGCAGTGACAGCATTGGAAGAGCAAATATCTTAACTGATGCAGCTCTGTATAGCATTTTCAATAAAGAATGGAAGAATTGCATGAACAACTCTGTTAAAATGCTGTATACAATTTTGGTCATCCTCATTCAGAAAATACACTGAAGATATGAAAGGATATTTGGATCATGTAAAAACAGACAGCCACTCACGGGAAAAAATAAAGAGGTTGGCTTGCGGGGGGGGGTTAGCTTATTATCAATACACTGACAACTGCCACCATATTAAGAGTTAAAAGGGCAACATGTGCTATAAAATTAAACAGATTTTAACTGGCCACAAGGAAATGTAACAGTAAGTAAAAAAAAAAACCTCAATTTGAGACATATGATTATTATTTTGGCGGGAAAAAAGTTGTTAAATCAAAACATGATCTGTTTTCAGATAACATATATGATACATAGCTTGGAATTGGAATTCCTTACCAAGGCAGTCTTCAAATTACAACATATTAGATAGGTCACACACCAAGAAAAAAATAATTCTGTATGGAGATGGTTTATCAAACTGCTGTATGACCCACACTTATCATATGTACAGTAAGATTAAGTTTTTTATGTCAAGCTCCAGTCTTAAAAAGGAACCATTAAGAACACTACATCTGCTAATACGTACAGTTTTACCTTACTGCAAATTGTTATTTATTATACAAGCATAATCAGACACAGTAACTTATAAATGAGAAATACAACAAGTAAAAAATTTTAGTAACAGCATTAAATACTTTAACCAAGGTGTTGAAAGGATAAAAAAATGCTTGTATTTATGCTAGGTAGTACATGCAGAAAATCACACTACTTAAAAACTGTCACTGAGTTCCTCTATTACAACTGTTAACTTCAATTTCACATTGAAGTGATTAAGATAACCACTCAGCTTTGAAAAGCTGCTTGTTTTTCATCAACCTAGAGGAAAAAAAAGTGTGCTTGAATTCACTGCAAATACATACACCTGAATAATCTTCTAAAAGATAAATATACCCATGTAAACGTGGTTCTCCAGGGAACTGAAACCTGGCAACAATCAAACCAAACGTCACACAACTGAGGCCTAACTTTGAGGTTAAAAAAACAGGCTGTTTGTAATTGTCATTTTTACTAAACCTGAGTATTTTTCCAGACTTGAACATAAGTTAAACTGAAGAGACATATTAGTATACTAATCTTACTGTTATCCATCCTTTTGTACCACGCATTAGTTCAGCCATCTGACTCAACACATTACCAGCAGGCAGGAAATCAGCAAGGCAACTAACTTTTTCTAAACATGCACAGCCAGCAAAACTTTAATGAAGAGAATCAACTACCACTAAAGCATCAACCTCTGATAAAGTGAGAAACAAGAACATTGCTACTTAGGTTTCTTTTACTGCAGTGAAAGGTACTACCCGTTATTTGCCCTATTTTATTTATTGTTATTCCACACAGTGAATGGAATGTTTAATCTACTTTGCAGTCGGGTATGCTAAAATATATTTAGCCCATCTTTCAAAGTTTTATTTCCTTCAAGAAAAAGTAAAGCTCTTCAACTACAAAAAACCTCCATTAAGAGTATTTTTATACTGACAAAATCCCATTGACTACCAGAGGCATTGGTAGATTCACAACCTTTTTGCTCCTTTACATGATAAACAGATACTCACTTTCCAAAAGCTACAGCGTTATCTGCTCTATTAGGTGGATTCTTGCTTCAATAAACACAGAACCACGCTCACTCCCTTCAACCATAACGGAGCTTTCACTAAGAATAATGAGGCTGTAGATGGCCTACCTACTCTGTAAACAGTAGTAAATATTTGGTTAGTGATACCACTCTTACTTCTATAAGTAATCAGAATAAAACAGACTAGGCTGGGACTTCAGATCATCCTTCTTTGCTGTCTTACACACAATACTTGATTTGCATGTAGCATCAGGCCCCTATTAGGCAGATCTGCCTTGACCAGTGAGGTACCCATAGCCAAAACTGCCAAAACAGAGTATTTTCGTCCGTTTAAGTCAAAACTACCTTCAAGATATCTTCATAAAGGTGCATCACTTCACAGGTACATCGAAGGTAACTTACACACTTTGCCACGAGATTCCAAGTGGCATGGTTACGTAGGCTGTCACAACAACAATCAACTAAAACCTAATAAATAAAACCCATAGCCTGTCCTCAAAAGACATCAATTTCACTCTCTTCAGGAACATGAAGAAGTTAGCATTTCTCGATAAATTACTACTAACTTTTTCCAGAGTTGCATAATGTAACTATACTGGCAAAATTCTCATGTAACCTTGATGCCAAAATACACAGCAAAAATGTCATTATTAATTGAAATAATTCTTCAGATTTCTAATCCACAATTATTATTACTACACAGTAACAATAATTATTACTATTACCAGATATTTAGGCCCTGCCTTAAGACAACGCATCAGTAAGGTATCATCTTCAAGAATAAGTACAGTGCTTCTTTCCATGTAAATGAATATACACTGTCTTGGTCTATATCTTATTATGTCTTTAAGTTAACATTCTCTTGTTCAACACCAGGAGGTATTTTCTAAAAAATCTGAAGGAAGCGCACTTTTCTGGGAAGCAGACCTTTATGAACAATCCCATGAAACACCATAAAGAAATCAAAGAAAGTGCTTGCAAAAGTGACTTTTTTTCCTCCTAAGATACTCGAGACAATTGATTCTAGAATCCATATCCCAAGCTTGAGTATTTGTTAAAACACTCAGTGCATACCTTTAACTTAAGTTGAAAACTGAATATACTTATAGCATGCTTTGGTATACTTTACCAAAAAAGGAAACATGACTTTATGATGCACTTGAGGGCACTAGAGTCTGTTTAATAAGCATTCAGACCCTTTATGAAATAAATATTCTCTACATAATTTTTTTTTTCTATTTGGTGGATTTTTCTTTGTTTTTACAAGAAGTTTACTTTGAGACAGCAAAATCCAGCACAATATGCATACGCAGAATAAGAAAACCACAGATGTGTTAAGCAATGTATTTAAGATAATTGACAAGTTTTCACATAATTGTGACTATTATTCATGAAGCAAAAGTATGATCATTTTTTCCTCTTCCTTATTTACCCCTTGTTTCTTTAATCTCATTATTCTACAAGTCACCTGTGATAGTCACTCAAATCCAGTAGCAGGATGGTAGGATACTGCACCTTTCACAGAGACAGGTCTGGTCCTTACTCCTTTGCCAAAACAGCTCAGAGAACTGCTGCCTGAGATCCCCCAGTATCAGAAACATCACTCTTCCTGTGAGAAAAAAGCATGCCTGAAAGTCCTCATCTCTGTGCATCTTATGGATCAGTATTACTTCCACAAAACAACTGTCCTCATACCTGGCAACTTGCTAAATTCAACCAGTCAGCTAAGCTGGCATTTTTACATTCAAAGACCTCTGCCACATGAAATAAGGTGTGAACCGACAGCAGAAGATACTATCCAGCAGCAGAGGAGGAGTGGGACAATTTGCCTCTGGGTTTCACAGGTATTTCCTGACAGCAAAGACATGGCAAGACTCCAAAACCTTGGGTTTACTCCAGGCTCTGGAAAGCAGTTTCCTCTAGTAGACATATGCTTTTGCCCATTTTCCTCACCCCAAACCCTCTCCTATCCCAAACCATCTTTTCTCCATACTCAAGTCCCATTTTTTACCTATCGAAGATACAATTCCTCATTCCTTCAGTTCTTCAGTCAGTTCTAGTTCCCACCCGACATCCCCTTATACCCCCAAACAGTCTGCAAACCATGAAGGATGGCTACATCAGCAGTCTTTTTTGTCCAATCACAGCATCTTCCTGTTCTTAAAAATCCAAAAAAAATTCCTTCTTAAAAGCTGAAATCAGAAGAAAGCAAAGCAATTGTTCACAACACAGGAAAGTGAGTCTGTTCTCTCAAGTCCATTCCCCAGATCCACAAAAATCAACAGCTGCAATTACATGGCCCTCTCGGGTTGGAGTAAAGCATGCCTATCCACGGTAAGATAGCTCAGTAAGAGAAATTGGATGGAGGTGCAGCATATACTCAGCAGTACAGTCGTTTTGGACATTTAAGTGCTCAAATGCAAACCTGCAATCTGTCTCATCTGAATCTAGGCAGACTGCTAGACAAAATGATAAATGCACTTGCTTTAGCAACCTCCCAGAGCAAGCTTTTTAAGAAGTGTATTTTTTGTTTTAAAATAGTAAGACTTTTCCCCCTATGTTCATTCTTTAAAACTTCTGCACTGTTTTAATTGAAGCTTTCAGCATAGTTCAGCCTAAACTACACACTTGACATGATAAGTTTTAGGTAATTCTGCAAAGTTACATACAACACAAGAGGTCATTTAGTGGAATACATAACACAACCTTAATCATAAGTTGTACCAGAGCTACTTAAAAGATATATGACAGCATGGCACATTCCAGAGGTCGTATCTGGAGCTTTACATTACATTATTCATATACTTCTTCAGAAACACACCCATATTCTGGATGACTGAAATAGGATTTCGATTTATGCACTAAAAATACTAGGATTACTGGTATCATGTTAACAGTGTATTTCTTTTCAGTGTGATAATGTTTGGTACCAGATACTACAGAGAAAGATAACACCATATTTGCTAGCCTACCCATAAGGTCACTATCTGAATTTTGTTTCATAGCTTATCTTATGCACATTAATGAGAACTTCCCCCCCCCCAAACCAAACAACAACAACAGACCACACACAAACAACCCTCCCCACTTCCCCCCCCAAAAACAAACACTGCCACCACTACCATGATCACTATGCTAAGATGTATTTCAACTTTAAATACAGGGTATCGAAATGGAACCAAGATGAGGCCTCAACTACACACCAGCTTACACTACTGCTTCCAACATTAATTGCCCAGAACTATATTCTGTCCAAGCAGAAGAACCATTGCTCATTAAATCACAGCCATGCACAACTACTAATGGCATATAGTTGAGGCTACATTACCAGAAGGGAAATAAAATTTTAACACCTACTATGTCAAATGGGAGTAGGAAAGTTTCATTTTCTTCCTCCATTTAACATTCAAGACTTGTTTTTATAAGCTTTGAGTACCAAAGCAGCCAAAACCTGAAACAGCCCAAAAGGCTTGTATTTTCTACCAGTCTCTGTCTCTTTCCCTCTAACTCTTCTCTTTCACCCACTTGTTCCCACATACTGGCTGCAGGGGGAAACATTTCTGGTTTGAAACCATCTTTGAAGGATAAAGAAAAAAGCATAGGCAAATAGTCAATCCCCTCCTGCCACTAGACCTGTAGAGCATCTGATAAGAGCCTGACTGCCTTCAATTACATTGTGCTGTGGAAAAAAAACAACCAACCACAGAACAGAAAAACCCCACAGAAGAGCACAGAAGAGCTTTTTGGGGTCCTCTATCCATCACTGACATTTTAAAAACTCATTTAAACATGATTTTCTTATAGAAAATGGAACCAGACTATCAGACCATGAAGTGTTCTTGAAAGTACCAACAAACACTCTAGGTAAAGTTTATAAAGCTCCATACAGTGTAGTAAGGAATTAGAAATACAGCCAGTAACACTAGTTATAATTACTATTCAAAACGGCCTGGGTGCATGCTGAACACATTTCAGCTTGCCAGGAAAAGCTTACGTGAGTAAATTCTATTAGTTTCTCCCATTAATGTGATAAGTATTGAATGAAAAGATCTTGGTTGGTATATTTTTCAGCTTTGAAAGGCAGCAGCATTATTGGTATCAACTATCATACTTCCTCTCAAAATTTATAAAAAAAAAATCAACAGTGAACTCCAAATTGTAGCTGTGCACTTCAAATGGGGACATAAATACTGGGGGCTTGGCACTCCATTTAGGTAAGTGGCTGCCATGATGCCCTAACTCCTCAAGGAGCAAATAAAAAAAAAATCTATTTTTGGGAATAAACTGTCACCTGTAACATTTTCCCTTTAGGTCAGTAATGAAATTAAAGTGAAGCATGGAGATATTACTGACTGCATAATGAAGGAGGAAAAGCAAATTATTTAGATATCTGGAGACCTCTTCAGAACTTCCAATACCCGAAGGAGATCCTAAATTAAAGTTTTCCATTGGTATCAATATAGAAGTACATTCTGCAGTGAGATTAAAAGACACCAGCATATTTAAGCAACCTACTTCTCATATTTACTAAGACTTTGCCAAATTATTTCAAGATTGTGAATTACATAGCTTGCATTGGAGAAACTTACAAAGTTTACTTTTTCTGGATTTCAGTAAACTGAGTTTTGCCCACTTAGAGAAGAAGCAGCAATCCGTAAAACTGGGAAGTAAATTCAGTTTCTTATGTCCTTCCCTTCATTTTCCACTCTTGCAAGAAAAGTAATCAAAAGGCAAGTCTAATTTTACAGATTCACACCCCCATCTCAGTGTTTTAGTTCTTTCCCATACTTAAGCAAACAGTACTAAATAAACAATCTCCTCTTTCTGAAATATCTGCTCCTAACACAACTTTCACATCGTGTTAAGAACACGAAAGATAAAAAAGGGGGGGGGGGAGCGGGGACACGCACGCATTTTTGTTTTTAAAAACATCTCCATGAAATACTATGAACAAAACCAAAAATAAAATTGGACTTCCAAGCTTTTCATAAAGATTTCTCAGAAGACATTAATTCTCAGTTTAACAGATATTGGCCCACAATCAGATTCACTGATCAATTCCTAAACTTGGGAATGACCAGATGCCCTATTTAAAGTCTTCCTTAATGACAAATGCCAAGATATGTATTTACGAGAGACAAACTGAAAAGAGAGCTTTACAAATTCAGTCAACAAAGCAAAACAAGAGCTAAACTATGAATGGTAAGGCTGCAGTAAACAATACTTATGAAAGCTATGAAATGTTAGAATAGATTAAGAATCTTCAGGAGGACTAGAATATAAAGTGTTAGCAGATTAAAATCCAATGCAACATACAAAGTAAATTGCATGAAAAAAATTATGTGCTTTCTTATACATTATACTAAGGTTCAACAGTAACAGTTCAGAAAAAAGTCCACACCATTCTGAGTAGCATAACAAAGACATTTAAAAAATAATGAACTTTAGGACCTCTAAAGAAACATAATGGAAAATAACAGAGCATTTGCTGAAAATAAAACAATGGTTACCATTACAGAGTAAGTGAGCAGCACAGAACACGCATCAGTTTAAATAAATAAAAAATTCAAAGGACAGAGTGCTTTTATTGTTGTTTATATTATAACAGCATCAAGACCTTTTGTACAGGCACTGTACAGAGAATCTCCCACTTTATCTCAAGCAAAAGCTCTTTCTGAAAGCTTATAATGTAGGTATCAGTACGGGGAAGTAGAAAAATTAGGTGAAAGTAGTGAGCACGATATATTTGGTTACAAGGAGAGACCCAAAAGAAAAAACAGTTTAGACAAAAGATAAAGAAGATGAGATAGGATGAATGGCATAAAGAAAGTAAATAAAGCCAATTTCCCATATTGAAATGCAAGGTGAAGACCACAGTGGATGAAACAAAGGCAGCAAAAGGAAACCCATTTTCATATAATACAGACAATACTGACAAACTGCAAACATGACTTTATGTAACTACAGGGGATAAACACCCATGTAATCACTGTCATTAGAAATAGACCTTACAAGCTCATAAGTGCATACACACACACACACAGAGAATTAGTGATAATAAGTTATAATACCCTCCCCTCTTTCCTTGATGGGCACTTGCTCTGTGTTGATGTATGCAACACAAACAAAAGCCAGTAGGAAAAAATTAACTTGAAAATCGATCTACTACAGAGTGTTCAAAGAAAACAGAGCATTAATCATACATTGTACTGACAGTAAAATGTTACTACCAGCAGTTTTGTTATGTCTTACCACTAGTTGTAACATGAGTTGCAACTCATTTTTAAGAGGTTATTACATTCTTTTGGTTTTTAGGTTTTATGTTTGTTTTTAATCTGAAACTTAGGAAAGATGAATGGCAACACAGAAGCTTAAGTCTACACAGACATTTAATCAACAGGAAGAAAGAACAGTGAAAATAAGGCTAATCTTAACTAAATGGAAGATCCAAAGAACTATCACGGTGAGCTGTATGAAATTACTTCTGCTCTCCTTTACAGAAGCAAAAAATTGCATAGTTAAAAAGGCAGAACACCACACATCCCAGGAAAGAATTAGAGACCTTGAGAAAGCTGTAAAAAATAGAGAAAAAAAATTATGACACTACAAGAAAGTTCAGTACTCTAAAAGAAGGAGACTGCATATCCCAAATTAGACACAAAAGTCCAGAAGAAATCAGAAAACTAGACCATCAGAAGGGCATTACTCCAGAAAGTCAGGATTGCTATACCACTTCTTCCTTTGAAGGGTCAGAAGAGTTAGTAATATTTAACAGCACGCTGCTGCTGAAAAAGTGTCATCAATTGCCTGTCTTCTCAATCCCAGCTGCATAGTTCCTTAACATCTCTCACACCAGCTCTGCCTTATTACACCAGTTCAACTCACTAATCAAGCAAAAGATTACTCATACTTTTTCTCTTTTTTGCTTGATTAACTTTCTTCCAGGTTACTGAGCTGAAAACAGATCACTGAAAGATCCACTGAATGGCAGAATTAGCAGAAAGGAAGTAACGGGGACACCTTCCCAAACAAGAATCTCCTTTTTTGCATCAGACTACTAATTTAGTTCAAAATCATCTTCCATAATTTCTCTCCAAGGTTTTCCAGTAATTTAAAAAAAAAAAAACCAAAACAAACAAAAAAACCCCACAGGTCCTACAGTTATTTTGCAGTAAACAGGTTGGACAATCTTCTTTTCTGTTAACTCACAATACACAGTCCAGTTTCAACTCTACCCAAGACCTGTCCTTGGTCTTTCCTAACTGAACGAGCACCTCTGAATGCTTACAGTCAGGAGGCAATAAAAAGCACAGGAACAGGAGCAGAAGTTCTACGAGCTAACTCTGGATGTCTGTATACATCTGAATTTGTCTACCTGCAGTAAAATAAGAATTTTAAGGAAAAGTTGGTCCCTCTTACAATAAAGCGTGGAAGTCCAGTTAATGTGTTCATTTGAATCTACTGCAGTGTCAGAAAATTAACATAATGTAAAACAAGACTAAAATGCTACTGCACACTTCTCAAGTTAGACCACGGTTTTCCTGCAACTAGAAAATAATATAGAATTTACATAGAAAATATATTCTATAGAAATTCTGTTCTATATTTTCTATAGAAAAAAATAAAAATAATCCAAAATGGTGAGACACTTTCAAGAACTTGTCAACCATTCATTTTATTTTGCTACAAATCCATACTGTAAGCAAAGGAATATGGATGAGCTACTTATTAACTACAGGAATGGTGTGTGGTAGACTTGCAACAACTGCCAGAATGAGGCTCAACTGTTTTCACCATACAACCACTTAATAATCCTTATATCTTCTGGTAATAAAGGGTACCACCTCTTAGGAAGCTTTACTTCACTCAAAAAATAAATAAAATAAATTAAAAAAATAAAACCTGTCCGGATTGGTAACAGGTTTGATTTTCTAAAGGACAGAACAAAGTTAAATCGAGAGCAAGAAATGAGCTGCTTCCATGTCATACACTTGCTAAAACATTCTTCATGTTGGCCCAGAAATCAAGCTGTATTTTACCTTTGGGAATTGTACCTTAGGGATCATATGACAAAGAGAATCATTCTAGTACAAACCATAGTTCTGATTTAAGAGGAGAAACTGGACCAATGAAATATTGGAAAGAATATCCTTACCAGGTTGTTCCAAATGCCACACTTAATGTTTTGCCATTAAGTGTTCCTGTTCTCTTCACCTTAAAGACAGTGACAAAATCCAATGCTATTCATTCTTAATTCTGCCTGAATAATGATCACCTCTCAAAGCACCCAAAAGAGCAGTCCCAAAGTGTTGCAGTGAGGACATTCAGTTAAGTGTCAAATAAAAGCATAGATTTCTAAATGAATTTATTTGCAATTATTTCTATGACCAGATGATAAGCATATAATGTTTTAGTAAGGTCCCTACAGAAAGTTTTGTCTTCTTTTTTTAATACAGTGGTTACCATATATGGGAATCATATTTGTAAATTCAGTTCCTAGTTATCATATAGGAAGAACATCAGCATTTGGCATTACTAAAAATAAGAGATTGATTTGCTGAAATGTATCAGTGCCAACAACTTTGAAAAATGCTGTGCCTCTATCAGAAATTATGTTACATACTATTAGAGAAAGTATCCTACTTCCAGTGCGACTTCTAGACCAGTTAAATCATTTATGGCATTTCTTCTCACGTAAGTGTAGCACTGCAAACAGCCTTCAAATACATGGATATGCTTTTTTTAAATCTCGAATCACGTTAGGGTTAAATCTGACATATGGGGAAATCTGTGAAGCAGTTGTTAAGTTTCAATTACTTATGCATATTAGGTCCTACTTTTTAAGAGGAGCAAATTTCAAGCTAATAAAGGAATAGATTTTTTCCAAAAGCCTTACTATGTAAAGTTTAAGCAGCAAGGTCACTTTTTTATTTAAAAAAAAAAAGAAAAAAGAAAAAAACAACATAACACTGTATCTAGTTCTTAAATAAAGGAAGACTGAAGTGTCATCCATCTGAACTAAACAGGCCAAGCAAAATACTCTGCAATTCCTATGTTCTCCTCAATGTCGAAATGGGTGGATAAATTTAAAGCCTGCTCTCTCAGGAGTTGCTTTATAGGCAATTTTCTCCCAGTATCAAGGTCTGCAATTTCCATTTGGCTGCCAGTTTGCGATTAAATTCATCACCTTTATTATAAAAATGTGCTGCACTCCACGGCCTGCTGCACAAGAATCGTAAGGAAGACATTTTTCACTGCTAACAGCAGCATCATTCCGAGGCAGCCATCACATCCATTCAGACATTAGCGTCTCCAATGTAATGCAAGGACCTATCACTCACATGAAAAAGCCCCAACAGCGGGTATACCTCAGAGGAAGTTCTTCACAGGTGGTACCTTTACTTCAACTTTTTCAGTAAAAGCCACCATTACCTCCTGTATTAAGTGTTTCTAGAAGTCAATGGTTTCAAACAAGTATATTGACATAAAACTTGTCTACTTGCATTAATCAAAACATTTCTGAGAATAAAATCAGTCCTCATATTGACTATACCCTCACATACACTTTGCACGTCTTACTAAAATATATGAAAACATCTTGAAACATTTGTAATTTTAGTAAGCACTCAACAGGAATTTTTTTTACATACATTTGATCCTCATATTAAGTGTCCCTTTCTTTCCTGCAGACTGTTTTCAAATTTCCGCTGATTTTTCCCACCTCTGCATGACCTAGTTTTCTTTAAAAGTTTTTGGGCAAGCCTGAAAAGTACTCAGAAAAACAATACCAAATACTCACTGTCTCTTGATATGGAAGTCATAGGAGCGAACACAATTCAAGCAAACTATGCTACATGTTTTAATGTCATCCTCCACTAAGAATCGAAAGAAATGCCCTATCTTCATTTTGCTTCTTTTTATAAATGTTACCTGAGCTGAGCAGGATGATAACATAAAATCTGTACTTAAAAACAAAAATATACTACTGGAAACACAGAGCAGCAAAGTGCTAGCTACCAACAGGAATAAGAGCTAACTAAAAGCCACATGCCAAACCTTTATGAACCTTGGGAGTTAAATTCATATTGGTTTGTGCTTCATTAAAAAAGACTTTAAATTACAGTAAAATAATGAAAGATAATATGCAATCAGCAATTAAAAATATTAAGCCCTTAGTATTCTAGTAAAAAAGCACAAGAATGTCATTTTAGCACGTGGAATAACTGTATTAGTCACGCTGAAAGGTAATCAAATTGTATTAGAGGTAACCAATCTATACACACAGAGTAACTTAATTTCACATTAGCTCTTTTAAGTATTACTCAGTTATATTAACTAATGCTGCATTTCGAAAGGTGCATTTCTCACACTGTTTTTCAGAACCACTTTGTTATCAGATAAGCAAACAGTATCTCATACAAAGATGATGTATCTCAATAGTCAAACTATCCTGTGATATCTTAACTCATTCCGCTTTATGTGGCCACATAAGTGAAGATAACATTGGAAATAGTAGTAATGTTGTTCTGGTCAATTCTTACACGCCTTTTCAAAACATAAGAAAAACCTGTTAAACCGTAAATTAACTGGTAGAAGTTAAAATGAGTATAATCATGCGCACACATCAGAAATTATTAAATCTTGCACAACTGAGATGTTTTGCACTGTTATTAGGTGGGTCACATGAAATAAAATGGAAGTGCCATCTAGACTTCAATGACTAATAAAAAGAACATATTGCATGGCATTAGCAGCAGTGTAAATTAGAGAAATCCATCTGAGAAACCATTTCATAAACATGAACTCTAAAAATCAAAGTTAAACAACCAAAGGCTCTTTAGCCTATTTGTCTATAAAATTAACTGCAGAATAATATACTAGAAACTTTATTTTGGCAATAAAAAATGGCATCTTGTCACACTGTAATTAATTGGTTTGCACTGCAATGCAGCATAGAAAGCTGATTTCAACTCAACTTTATTGAAAACAATAGCTTTGTATTTGCAAGCTGAAGTTCCGATTATTTCACAGCCCAGTGCGTTTAACAATTGGCACATCAAGTTCCGGGACTATTAGATGAAATTATCAACTAGATAAGATAATGCAGCATCAGTGTTTACCTCTTGCCATTACAGCAAAAGCTGAGATAGGAGCTTTTCTAACTGAAACCACGATGAGAGAAGGATTACTGTTTTGTCAAAATCTGTAGAATTAACCAAAATGTGGTTTATTACAGAGGAAAGTGCTCTGCATGACACCAACAGATATCAGAAGACAGGCAACAATCAGCATAAAAAAAATTCCATATGCGACTTTGCATGATGATATCGACCATGTTCCATAAGTAAATTTCAATATTGTATTTAAAGAATAGATTTTTTTAAAATACAAATTTCATTTGTGCTGTCAAAATTCAAAATATATTTACACATATTATTAAAACCAGAAAGTTTTATTTTAATGAAAATACTTAAAAGTAAAAACTTATAATTCTGATGTTTCTATGCTACACGAAAATATTCTTCATTTGTAAAGAGAACACTTCAGTTAACCAAAGTACATTAAAAACTGTCACATACATGAAGTCTAAAACAGTAGACTCCACCCCTCCCATTTGGCTTTACAACTATAGCAATCTAATGTATAACTTTTAATTACATCAGAAAAAAACATGATTTCTAATCATATTAAAACTTGTCCATAGAGACAACATCCGTAACTGGGTACCCTCTTCCTACTACTGTAAGAGAAGGGTATTAACTAGTACCACTACTACAAGAGAAAGAAAGGGGGAGGGAGAGAGGTGGGGAGAAAGAGTGCATCCCTGTCTATATACATGCATGGTAGAAACAGAGAGAGAATATTAAAACAAAATTAATATTTATTTTACCAGTCTGATAGCCAAGATCTCTGCTACCTACAGAATTAAAATGGTGAAGATAATGTAAGTTTTTATGGAGTAGCTACAGAATCATCAATTTTCTCTTTAGCTGACAAATTCCAGTGAGTTTAAGAAGAGCCTCTTTTAGGAATAAACTAACAACAAAGTGCAGCCCACCATACAAATTGGAACATCCAGTATTTAAAATGAATTCTAACTATAAATCACATGTAATTTTTTTTAACACAATTTTATAAGCTTCTAATATAATATAGATATGAATTACACTAGTTCCATCTGTTAAATCCACCAGAAAGGACATTATAAATTAAGACTTTATATTCTGGATTGATTTAAGGAATGGATTTACTACATAGGCAGGATCCGCACCTGGACTACTATGTATTAAACAATGTTATAAGTTACGTTTTTTTTTTTTCCCCAAGTTCATTTATCGCTAACACCAAACAACAGGTCCTATCAGCTCACAGAGCTCTCCATAGGGGGAAGAAGTCTGGAAAAAAAAAAAAAAAAAACATTTCCTGAAATATTTACAGCTAAAGGTACTTGAGCATCTGGAAGTTGCTCTAGTATCCTTGTTCATGTATGGCAATAGCATGGCTATTTTAATGGAATTAAAATTGAAAGCTACATATGCCCTTAAAGACAGTTTACTACTGAAATTATTCTATAATAATAGCATACCAAACAGAATTTAGCAAGCTACATCTTTTGTACCTACTCTTGGCAATTAACATCTTAATATTTTGGAGTTCCCGTGCTGTAAACTGGATTCTATTGACAAATATAATTAGATCCTCTACATCTCATGTGGGTAAAACTTCATCATACTTGCTAGTTCAGTAGATACGTAATAGCAGGAAGTCCCAAGAAAAGAATAAATGCAGATAGGTGGAACAAGTTCAATTTACATAATGGTGAACACAATTTGTTTTCACGATCACCTTGAAATTTCTAGTTGCAAAATCTTACTTTGGCCCATGGACAGGGACAGTTGCTATAATGAAAATGCCTTTAAATCAGTGGTCTTCAATCTTTTCCACTTACAGACTAACAAAAAGTTCCCAAAAGAGGTGAAGGCTCAGTGTAGCCTATTTAAATCTCCCAATAACAGACTTCCTTTTTCTTAGTTATCTTCAGCAACTCTTCATATGCAGTGGGTCTGCAAATCATAAGATTGAAAAACACCATTCTGGTAACTCATATTGCTTTTCACTTAGGTCCATTAACTTTGCAAACAAAAAAAGATGCTGTCTACTTCAGAGAGAACATGGTCTCAGAGGTCTATCAAACACTATTTTGTTTTCACGCAATAGCAAATATAAACCCTTAAGGGTTAGGTTTAGGAGAAAAATCTCTTTGATGTTACTTTTTGTGCAAGTGACTGCACAGTTTCACTGATGGTGCTGCAAAATGAAATACGCCTGCTTTGTAATTGTTTGCTATGTCAAAACAGGTTAGGACAAGAAGTGACTAGAGTAGCTCAGTGTGACAAGCACAAGGAAAAATAGTATAGATTAAGTTTGAAAAAGACAGTACATGCAGAGGAAATCTTGATTAGATTGTACAAACACTAACTTCAATATAAAGTATCTCCATCTCTCTTATCCTAAGAAAATGTTCTGCCAAACAGATGATCCGAACCAGATGACAAGCTACTTCAGATCTCACACTACAACAGTTACTGACACCTTTATATCTCAGAATTATTCTCCATTCCTAAATCAAGTGTAGTGTATAATCTCATAATGTTTGAAGGCTAACTTAAATTGTTGTATTATTTTTGTAAATGGGAAACATTTTCTGAGCAGAAAGACATTCCATTTCAAAATGCAAGTACTTCAAGAAAATGTATTCTGATTTTTCTGCTCCTTTCATATAATGATTTATTAGTTTCATGATCAACATATAATAAAATTTTTGTAGTTGTTTATACAGTAATATGTTCTTAAAATAGCCGATGTCCTTTGTGTTAATTTTTTCATGATACCAATATTGATAGGTGCACAGTATTTGCATCCGTATTTGTGGCATTAAGTTTCATTTATTAGCTTAGCAGCCTGGAAATTATCCAGCTTTCATTACTAGCAATATTCCTTCCTTTGCCTTCCAATAAAAAAAAAAATTGTGTATAGCAGCATAAGATGGTACAACTATACGTATTACATACTATGAGAAACTACTAATCCATAACTAGTCTAGGAAAAAAGCTCATTAAATGTTAGTGCTTTATTAGTATCTTGCCTTGTATCTGAAATTTAACACCAAGAGCACACAATAAAAGTTTGAAAAGAGAACACAATATCCTTCTGATTATTCAGGAACACGTTTTAGTGTTTAGTAACAATAACTCAAAAGTTTCAGCAGCAAGTTGCTTAATCCAGAAGAAAAAAATATACTGAAAATGTAGTTTGATCTGTGTAGCAATTTATACTACAACATACCATTATACTACACGACATACAGAAATGCTTGTCTTCGATACTGATTTCAGTATTTAATTCTGCTCAGGGCTGACAAAGCCTGTACATATACTCCTTAGACTGCACATGTAGGTTTAGTTACCTACAGTAACTAAAAAAAATCCACATAAACAGCCCCCACAAAGTAAGGAACTTTAATGTTATTACTTTAAACTGTTCTCCATGTATCAAGTGTTCAACAATTTGATAGAACAACTGGCAGTCAAAAACAATTCTAGCACAAACCATACTAAATGGGATTAGAAAGACCTGTGCACATGACAAAAACCATTTAGTTATGCTATTACATTGACAGAAGCAAAAAAGCAAAGGCAATTTTATTTCCGGTTTAACCCCCTCAAAATAATAAACATTTTTTTTGGGGGGGGGGGGGGGGGGATTTAAAACTGAAAGTAACCAATAACTGAAGTGACTGAAAGCTGTGAGACCTAAGAAAGGTTAGCGCAAAACCTGAAGCAAAATTAAGTTCAGCATAAACTAAATCTGCCTCAAAGTTAACTTATCCAAATTTTTATTGCCAAATAAGGTTGCTGAGATTGAAACATCAAGGGAAGTTCAGGAGTCTATCTTCAAAACAACTCACATTTATCAGCCCTAAAGATTGATGCAAATCTTTTTCAATAAAGTACAAGCCAGGTGTCCATCTGTCATTTTAAGCTGCTGAATTTAGTAACCTTCTTGAATTGTAGAAGGGACATGTTTCTTTTCTACTCAGCCAAGCAAAGGAGTGCAGTCCCTCCTCACTTAATTACCCAGCATACACCTAAATACCAACTGCCATCCCTCAACACACCAGAGTTAGCTATAGTGGCTATCTACGGCAGCATCCATTTCTCTTCAATTCATCATCGTCAGCTTTCTTGCTGACACTCTTCAGAGCTGCCTAGTTGATGAATTGCTCTGTTATTCATCCTATGTTAATCCGAGGCTGACGCAAGAATACCTTCCTGAAGACACTTAACAGTATTAAAACTCGGCACTACCAAGTGCCCTCAGTGTGCATTAAACCTCCCATTTGGAACCAACAAGATTCCTCATGAATAGTTATGAATAAAATACAGTTACTAAATCAATAGGCACTAGGTTTACGTACCCCACTACCTACAGACAGAGCTTCCGCACAATTCCTTGCTTCCCTGGAAGCTACAGCTGAATTATTAGAAATTGGAAGTATTTTGATCCATATAGAATCTAACCTCAATTAACCCTATATAAAGTTGACACAGGTAAGTTTTTCCCCTCCTGCTCCTCAAAATACCAGTATATTTCTTAAGTGCCACAGGTCTCTAAAAAAAGTTCTTTAAATTCTGTAAGCTTAATAACCTTTTCTCAAGAAAGCCAGTTGTACTTTCTTTCAGTTTCTTCCAAGGTGTATTTGATCTTTAGACAATGTTTTCTCCAGATTTTTTTCCCAAAGGATTATGTTAATCTTGTCACAAAAAGAAAATTTATCCACAGAGAATGAACACAAAAATACCGCAAGAAATTTCAAAATGAGACTCAAATCTCTGTAAACATGTTATTATAACAGCTAAATATACTTCCCTTCTAAAAGCAATTGCAGTCACTAATTTTGTACCTGAAACCAAAGTATCCTTCTTCCACTCAAGACATTTTAATACACATATAATCAGTCCTCCTGATGGAATCTTGGTTAGATTCATTTGTGATCCCTACCATATCATCTGTGCCCAGATTTTGTTCAAGTCTATTTACTAGTTGAGCACAAAGTTGACAGAACTGTGTGAAAACTGGGAACAAAAAAATCTGTATAAGGAGTCTTGCTTCAGGTTGATTCAGAGGCAGTATCAGATTTCCATAAAAGCCTCAAGTGATTTAAAGAAGTAGTAATTCCTTCATAAACTGACTGCATGAGCCTCTCTGACTCTATCTTTATAGATAATATGATACTTAAGCAATTAAAGAACTACCAACAACTTGTCTGCACCATCATCTAACACGCACCATTTTCTCACTGCGCAGACAATCTTCACAGCAAAAACACCATACTTTAAACATGACAGCTGGGCCTATTACAGCATTTTAACCTTCAACTTTAACACACAAACCAACTGTTAGAGAACACACTTGTCAATAGATTATACATGTAGTATTTAGGCAAAGTTAGTTTGGAAGTTGGGGGGGGTAGGGGTACAGCTCATGCTCTTTCAAAATGAGACAAACTGAAACTAACTAAAAGCAGTATGCACAGTCGAGCAAAACTGTGGTCAGAGAATTTTTCCTTGTGTTCTCCTCCTCCCCATTCCTGCAAAGAAACCAAAGATATTCCACAGCAAACAGAAGTGGATTTGGCTTGCTCTGCAGCTAAAAATTGAAAATTATGCATTAACTTTTGATATAATTATTTGCAGGTTATGAGATTAAGCTGCATTAATAAGAAAGATTTGCTACTGTTTCTAAGTGATAAATAAATGGAAACATTATGCAACATCAGCTGAATGTTTTAGTTGAGTTGCCATTTAAATATATGAACCAGAACATTAAGTTTTTATTAATACTTGGGCTAAACAGATCTGTTGCTTACTTTTTAAGATTCCAGGCATACTCCATCTCCTAGACACTAATGAAGAAAAGATACTGCAGTTAGGACAGGACACTGCGACCAAGTAATGGTTACAGAGATTTCTAAAACAGTTCTTTAATCCGAATTAGACAAAACAATAAGCTTCATTATTTCAATAGCTGAAGGACTTAAAGAATTCAGGAAAGTCTGGCTTCCATCTAGTGTCAGCTAGTCTGAAAACAGTCATGTCCTTAAAATTTTGAGTGGACCAGAGGCAACCTCAGTTGGCATCAACTGTGCTGTTGAGTTTCAGACTTTAAAGTAAATTTTTAAGCAAATGTACTTCTCTCCCCAAGGCTCTGCTCTACATCTTCAGTATCGAGCCACCTCAGCCATTGTGCCAACACAACTACTCTGAGATCACATATGGCAAGTCCAATAACAGCTCTGATCTGTCTGAAAAGCAAGCCAGCACCACACAAAACAAACTCAAAAATAAAAAAAAACCCTGACCAGTCCAGAATATCAGCTGACCTTTCAAGCCAGAAACTGATCCACCAGATAAGAGTATAAAATACTGTATTATCTTCCCCTGCCTCTGCTCTGGCATCAGCAGCCATTCTGATGCATTACCCCTCAGAACTACCTAACTTCCCAGCAAAGTAACAAATTTTAATTGTTTCTCATGCTGGTATTTTTTTCCTTTTTAAATCAAGTCTTAAAGAAGCATGAACATTGAGAAGGTTATATACCATTAAAAGTGTTAACTGCCCCATTATTAATATGCTCAGATGTCAGTCAGTTATCACACAAATTGCTTCATGGTTTATTCCCTTTAAAAATGGGGGATCCTGAGGACCTTCTGGGGCAGGCACTTCCCGGAGCACTGCAATGGCGTTACTAAGTATCGAAACATTGCTCTGGTACACCCTGTGGTGGGAACACAGAAAACCTCTCATCTGCTACAGGATGGAGTAAAGCACAAGTATTCAGGTGCAGCTGTAGTCAGAAATATTTTGAAAACCAATTCAAAAAATTGACTTCCAGTGTGCTATTCGATCAACTATACACCACCAAAAACACTAAAAGAAAACCCATTAATAGCCACCTATTGCCATTTGCCTTCAAGAGAATGATTTTTTGCAATGAACTGAGAAGCAAAATTGAGTATTTTGACACCAAGAATAAAAATCAATTCTCAAATAAAAAGTAATTGAAAATATCTTTTAATTTTTACTTAGTATTTTAAGCCATGAGAATAAAATAAAAAATCCTGCTAGCATCACCACACTCACTCCGAGCACTAACACCTGCTAAAATAACTGCAGAGTATCAAAAAAGCTGCAACTTCTAGTACTGGACCCAGACAACAGAGGTTTAGTAACACAAGCACCTGACTAGAAGCACTTTAACTTGCACTATCTTCTTGGCGTTGTTCTCAGACACCCAACTGGCTTGCAACAGACACCTTTCTAATGGAAAAAAGAATTAACACTCTGGAGGGGCAGCTCTGCTAATGAAGCTGGATATTAGTTCTCTTTAAAGTTGTCATGGTTGCTGTGCTCATTCAAGCATTCATTGTCTCAAAAAATCTAAGCTCTGCTATTAAAAAGCTAACTCCACTCCTATTAAATGATTCCAAGGAAAACAACCAAAAGAAACCCAAACCCAGAAATTACTGTAACTGCACCACACAAGGTAACATAGGATATTTTTTCAAGTCAAAAGTAGAAATGTAAAGTTGCTTAACTTGCAGCAACGTAACTCTTTGTCTCACCAGAGCAAAGGGATCTAATTCAGATTATAAACATTACACCTATCATCTGTTTCAGGATTCAAACAGCTCCAATGTACTTTGCAGACCTAGAATCCTCCTGCTACAAAGCCGCAGTCGTATCTTACATGGTACTTCTACTGACCTAACCACTTGCATTAAGCATAATGAGATTAAAAACACTGGCAGTTTTACCGTTCCTACTAGTTTTCTTAGCACTGGGTTATTAAATTTCAATAAAATGTCAAAAACAACAGAATATTTTCATAGTATGCATTTTGATTAAAATCAGTACAGAAAAATTCACACAGCCCAAATGAGTTGTGAGTTACGTTTCAATAAAGACAAGGGTCAGTGAGTGAGGGCATTTCATTACTTCACAGCTTTCCTAGCAAGGCATTTCCCCCATCTCCCCCCTCTCCCACCCCCTGACATTCCATATAAGCAGTCAAATATAAACCATCAGCCTCCATGGCAGACTCCTGCTGTACTTCAAAGAGCCTGAGCTGTCAGGATGGTCTGGTAATTAACGTTAACACAGATCTAGCCTGTCAGTCACGGAATATATACCAGATCAGCATCTAATAATACATCTAATTAATAGGATATCTGCATCAGTATGCATTCTCCAAAAAGCAGAGCATTTTAAGGTTACAGACAGTAATTAAAGACAATTCAAATGTACTTGCTTTTCTGACGAAGTCCACACAATTCAAATCATTTTAAGTATCCCATTCCTAATTTGGCATTGTTTAGCATACTCAGAGGAAGCAAGTTTTAATTTAAGGACTGAAACAGATAACCTGGTCAAAAAAGTTACTGAACTACAAAAGTAACCATTCATTTCATGTCCAGCCTTTTCTTCACACACACAGCGCTCAAACACCAGCAACTCTTTTCTGACTTGACTTTTTCTCTTTTGTAAACTTCATTTTCATAATTGATACATTCTAAGTGCTCTCTTAAAATCTATTAAGTGTTTCTCTGTTGGTGGTGCTTGGTTGGAGGGGGAGGTTTCCAGTTTACTGTAATATTAACCAATACACCTTCAGTTTTTCCTTTGTGCATTATGAAAGTATCACGTGCCACTCCCTAATCTAATCGGCACTTGGTCAGTTGCTTCTAACCATAGCAAGAGATTTTTGTATGACACTAGTTACTTATTGCACACAATTTCAAATGAGGAAAATGCAACTCAATTCCAACCCTAAGGAACAAGGACCACTAAATAAAAGTGATAAAAATTTCAAACAGGTCTCTCCCAATTTAAAGACAACTCAGCAGCTCCTGTACAGAACTAAGTCTACTATAGTTACTTAAAAACCCTCCAATGACAGACATTTTAATAATCAATTACTGGTAAGCAACAGTGAACAAACTGCTTTCAAAACATGAGTTTAGAATAACTGCTTTACTAACTTAAAACTTCTATCAGTCAAAACAACAACACCCATCTTTTTAAGTTACATGCCAGGTGACTGCAATCCTATAAATACTGCAGATACAGCTCCAAAAATAACTTCTTTTAAAAAGAACTGAACGGGGGGGGAGGGGGGGGGGAGTTTTGAGTATTTTTGCCCAAGCTAAAAAAAATAAATAAATAAACTTTTTCTTAAGTGCAATGGAGCTTTTGTTTTGATGTTATAAGAGGCTGCCAAAGAATTAAAAAAAAAAACCAAGCCAAACGCACAACTCAGAACAACTCTTAGGAAGTTTTTTGAACACACAAGTTCTAGAAGCTTTACAGCCTCGTTATTATGAGGCAATCATAAATCAGAAAAGTGCTTCAGACTATAACCTTAAGATTTAGAAATTATTAAATAACCAGATTCAAAAGAGCACTATTGATAAACAGCACACAAACAACACTCAATGCTCTTGTTGCATGCTGTTTTGTACAATTTTAACATTACAACTCAAAGTTTAAAAATTAGTCTGAGACCCTCTGGGTAAACACCTATCATAAGGCCTTTACCCTAAAGAGTATTCATCTCTCAACTCTGCATTAAGAGGCGTGGTTTGTAATGAAATAATGGGGTTTTATTGCAAGATCCGATACAACTGAAAAACAGGCATGCTAATGTGGCCAATGCCCCTTCATCAAATCTGACAAGTCAGCAAAACCCTAGCTAAGCCCAGGCTACATTTACATAATCACAAACAGTAAGGTCATGTACAAAAGTAACTGGATAACTTCTCAGGGAGAACTTATTTACAACACCAGAACACAGTTCTTCAGTCCTAACTCATGCAGACATTTTGGTTAAGATAATGAGAACAAGACAAAAACTGCAGTTTTGGGCACTGGGCTCTGCAAGTTCATGTGTACTTTTCTCAGTGAGCACAGTAAACAGAGCACGCAACATCCAAGAAAAATGTATCCTCCTTAATCCCTACCTCGAGGTTTTTACAGCTACCTTTGTTATAACTGCTAGTCAGAAAGAGGCAGCCTATTTGACATAAAATTAGATTTCTCTCCAAAAGCTAGATGTGTGGCTTAATTTACATTTAAATGTAGACACACTTTTAAGTCACCTTCAACACAAGTTTGACAGGAAGGCAAAAATTTTTGAGGTATAGTTTACAGAGGCAAAATGAATTCCTGATAAAGTCTGCATCAATAACTCTTTAAAAAAAAGTTCAGACCACAGGTTTGATCTGTGTACACTCTGATCAGGTACAACATTCTGACCACTTACAGGTTCAAGAAAACAAAATGCAAATATAAAAATTACACTACTCAGATCCCAGTTAATAGTTTAGATGTGTTTGTTCACAATCTGCTGAAAGAATAAAACCAAAGTACCTCGTTAATTTCAACAGGTCAGAGTGCAATTGCAGAGTCTGAAATGTCCAATTTCTTTAAAAAAAAAATAGCGCAAGAGAAAAGGTACACCTTTATTCATTTGCCACAAAGGGGACCATTAAAATATACAAGTTGTCAGAAAAAACAATCTAGGTTAGACTCATAAAAGTTAGCATCTGAGAAGCTGAAGCGCAAAAAAAAATCAGGTCACATTTGATGGTGCAAACAATTACAGGAAATACAGCCTATTCCACATTCAGGAAGAGCCCTCTCTTCCCACAGGTTTGCACTAGTCTGATAAAAACAATCCAGCTTCCTAGTTATTATGATGTGCACTTTAAACATCCTTGTTAATCCACAAAAGCCTTATTTACACATATGAAGTTGAAAGCATGCATATGCAAAAATATCTGTAACCTAAACAAAACTGTGACTTTCACATTTTATTATAAAGTAGTTCTTTAAAAAATAAGTTTCCTCCATACACCTCTCACATTTAAACTGATCTTCAAACCAAATGCCATAAGGCAGATACCATCTACTAAGTTAAGCACTAAAATTTTCAAAGATCAAACACTAGGATAGAGTTCAGAAAGGAAAATGTGTTTTCGATAACACACACAGCACAGAAACAGGCCCAAAAAAGTAGATGTACATTCTGAAACCTAACCAGATTAGATGTATTGTTCATCTAAACAGACAGGTCTGTTTCTATCTCTTGCATACAATTACAAGAAGTAATCACAACACAAGCCCATCTGAGTTTTGTTTTTAAATACTGGCATGTAAAAATAAATAAAACACTAGCATTCCAGGAGAGAAAGCAACCCCATGCCTTATTTGTTTGAATTCTTAGGGATTTGACTTCATTTGTTCAATCTGATCAGCTCAAAATAAAAGACAAAGGCTGATCGTAATATTATTCTTCTCAAGCATAAACAAAACCTTCAGGAAAATGGTTGTATAGTAACTAAAAAAAACCCCAACCACCCACCTAAAGCACAAAACAATAAACTAGAAGCAGCAAACGAAATTGGGGGAGGGGGTGCAAAGAAAGAACATGAACACTGTAACTATTTTTAGATTATGTATATATAAATCTATATACACACACACCTGCCCCTAATATTTGGTATTCTCAAAGGTGCCATGAAACAACTGATGAAACTATTAAATATTATACTTGTAAGTACACGTTCTAAATCTTGCAGACCTTTCTAGCAAACCTATAGCTTGCTATTGCTAAACCCTTCTGGAGGATGTCAGTGTAGCACGTAATTCAAGATATTTAACACAGTGCCCCTTTGGTAAGCAGGATAGATATTTTACAGAACAAGTTGTTCCAACTTCTCAACTGTTTATCGCTATTGACTCTTCCACCTACGCAATACTGTGTGTAAGCATACAATATATGTAACGTCCATGCAAACAGAGATACCTGCACAAATCCACAAGTGTTTTGTCATTCTTTGGTATCTTCTAATAGATCTGTTAATTTCACTACTCGAGTCAGTAATGGTGTTCAGAGGCCAGCCTCACGCCTCAGAAAAAAAATAACTGGCGCCCCTTAGTGTTCAAATTTTGAAGTCTTGAAGCAATTTACTAGATTTGCATGAAACTTTTTTTTCAACATTCCGAAAAGTTTTCTGCCTCCACACTACTTCCACCCAATTGCCAACGTAAACAGGAAAAGCAGAAACGCTTAAAGGGATAGCAGACTTCTTCCTGAGACTATTTAGAAACCTTTAGAAACAGAGACTGTACTTTATTTATTTTTCTTTCAAAGAAGAGTGTGAAGAATAGCTCCAACACAATCCTTAAAACTTTTTCAGCAAGAGTCCCCACAGCCCTCAGTTTGGAACTCCGATACTTCGCAAAACAGATTTCCAGAACTTTCAGTATTTAAAAATCTATCAAAAGACATAACGATTTCAGACATTCCTTTTTCAGTGTCCTTTTCGTATGGGGAAAAGTTTTTCTTTCTTTTGTTCTCTGGGAAGAAAAAAAAAAGGGGGGGGGGATTGGGCCTCCTCTGGCCAAATACATTAAGTTGAAAAGATTCAGGAATTTAAAAATCCGACATCAAGCCTCTGGAAGGCTCATTTGTGCTAAAAAGGAGTCTTCTCAGTCAAGCTGCTTCTTGATGTTTATTGTAAATCTAACTATTCTGAAGAGGTTGTTTGCTGTGGTGACCAAGAACGTCAGTTTTAAACAGTTTTACTTTTCACACCTGTATTTGCTCCAATATAAATTCAAACTTCACCAAGAGTCTTGAAAATAAAAGTAGAATCTCCCATTATATCGCTTCCCACAGTCCACCTTTCAGTATTCTTCACTGGGTTTGTTTTTTGGTTTTTTTTTTTTACTCCTCTATCATTTATTTCAGAAGGTAGCATTTTCTCGATATGCTATTTTTTGTTTTACTACGGTCACTATCTCATTTTTACAGTCTTGGGAGAGGGCGGGGAGTTGTTCTACCAAATATAACCAGCTCTTTCATCTTCCGAGGTCAACAACTTCCCAAACTTCTTTTAGCGAGGAAGAATACGTCCGCAAACAAGAATCCTAACTCGAAATCTTGAAATTCAGTATTTCACGCTAAAAATCCCAACAGGTTGAAATGTATAAATAATTTATGGTTTTATCATATTCTGCAAAGCTACCAAATGCGATTAAACAAACAGGTCTCTCTAAGTCTCCAGAAAGCCTAGGTTTAAGGTGGTAAGAAAGGAAACACTTCTAACAAGAAAAGCAAACCTGTGAACCCAAGCATACAGCAAATTTAAAATACTAAGTGTATCGCCTTATTTTTACCACAGCGGGTCTGCTACTGTAGTGGGAAGACGTATGGGACGCGTGAAGTTCCCAGCGTATGCTTTTTTTTTTGGCCCCTTTCTAAAATGAAATTATTTCTTGTAAAAACGCAACCTTAAAGGGAGCTATTTAGGAAAAAAAAAGGGGGGGAGGTGACCCCTCCGAGGCAGGAGCGGGGTGCGGGGCTGGGGGCGGCAGCGGACGTTTGGCAGGAGTAGAGGAGACAATTTCGTAATTTCTTTTTATTTTTTTTCCCCTTCACTAAAGTCACACGTAGGAGTCTCTCAAGTTAGTTTCTTTAGAAGGTAAGGACAGCCGAAAGAAGAAGAATTTGTTCGCTTCCTTCACGATATAGGAAAACCGTAATTAGTTTGTGGCCAGTTTGGGGTGGGGTAGAGCCGGAGCCGAAGAGCGAGCTCAGCCCCCCCTCCGTCTTAGTCATTCAAGTTCAAGCAGCTTCCAGAACGGCCAGACCTCGACACCAAACACCCTCCCGACCACGCCCCCTCCTAGCGTCTGCGCGTGGACAGGCGGCGCACGCGCGCCGCAGTCGCGTGCGCCTCCCGCGCGCCTCCCCCGCCCCGCGGAAACACACACACACACACGCGCGCGCGCGCGCACGGAACTCTTCTAAACAAAGTCGTGGTCCTTCACCGATTCCGCGCGGGAGGTGGGGCCGGGTCACGTGCCCCCCTCGGGGGCGGGGAGAGCCCCACCGAAGGCGCGCGTGCGCTCACCGTTTCCAAGGCCGCCGCCGCTT